>NC_039267.1:13227567-13527567 GCF_003368295.1 Carassius auratus
CCCTTACAGCTGTGCACTAATTTCCTCTCATAATGCCTTTAATATCAATATATTTTACTTTAATATTTATTGTTATACCTATATTTATTGTTAATTTGTGTTTTTTTTTTTGTATTCTGGTACTAGACTTTTCATATCACATTAACTACTTAGATCTGAAAAGAAGCAGCTTGTGGAGGTTTGCTGATTATTTTAGACTTTAAGTATGAAATTAGCTGAGTTGTTGTGATGTAAAAAATTTCTAAAATAATCATGATCTGATCATCAGATGCTTTTGTAGATGAAAACCTATTATTCGTGACACATAGATGCTATGAAATTATATCTTTAGTCTAATTTATTATATGATCAGATATTACTTAATGTGCTTTGCAAATGTAGTTTGTAAACTAAAATGATATCAGCATTAATGTAGTATATAATTTTTAGTCAAAATTTAGAAAATTATATTTCCTATATTAGTAGTAATATAAAAATATAAGTTTTATACATAATTCCATTTATAATGTCAAAAAATTAATAAACTACTAATAAATATTATATGAAATAAAATATGATTTTACAGATACTATAATTTGAGCTTCATCATGTCAATTTAATGCCAATTCAAAAAAAAATCGTCACAACAGAAAGATTTACTTCACCAAAACAATTAATACACAAAATGAGGAAAAATACACAAGACAGAATATCTCAAAATTCACAGTGTTCATCACAAATATATGCAGCGCACAACAAGCACAATAAATCAAATTCACATTGTGTTTGCTTTTCATTATCATTTTCCATCTGAGGAGAGTCGGTTTCAAGATTCAGGAACTAGCTTAACCACCAAGGTCCTTCGTTCAATCATCTTCAGCAGAGATGGTTTACCAGAAAGAAAGAAAACAGCCTGGAACATCATGGAAAGCAGGCTCTCCCTAAACTGACCTATAGTGTTATTCAGAATTCACAGCTTCAGTATCTGTCAATCATAATCATTATGATCCTCATACACACTCATCATTTGTCTCATTATTTTGCCATTAGCTCTAACACTAGAACTCAATCAACTTCCTGTGGAGTCAACTCAAATCAACAGCTAATCAAGATCGTTCATCACTTGAAATGACGGGCAGGTGAAGGTGGATGTTGAAAATCAGGAACGAGCCTTCCTTTCGTTCATCAAGCGAATCACTCGAGTCATCATGCAGTCTGGGAAGCCTGAGCATCCCGGGACATTATGATGCAAGGGTTACAGGGTTTGCATGGGCGTTTAGTCTCATGATTGCTCAGGCAACGAGAGGTCAAAGGTCAACCTACACACAAGCTGGGGAACAATAGGCGAGTTCTGTGGCGTGTTCAGCGGCTCTGCACGTACTCTTTCATTACTCTAATCTGTCCAACAGCACAATAGTAAATACAGGGTGGGGACATCATAACTACCCATCTCAGGCCGCCACATATCCACGCTGAACCAGAACGTCCTCGTTGCCTCGGACAGAAGCTGCTTTTTCCCACCACATCTGCTTGGCACTGCGCAGAGAGATGTCACATGCCGGCGGACAGCAAAGGAAGGCCACCCTGGCAGATCATTGTATGATGGTTCCTGCTTCGCAAAGCACCAGGTTTGATGCCGACTGGTGGGTTAGACAAATGCGGCGAATTACATACTGTATGAAAACAACATATTTTTACTCTCCTCTCGTGTCACCGTAGGGTTTTTCTGGTCCTTTTGGATTAGAATGTGGTTGAAGAAGAAGTTCCTTGAACATTTTTGATCTAAATATTGCATGCAACCAGATGGTTTGTTAGCGACTAGGTCCGAGACAGAAATGCGAATGATGGAAAAACGGATGGACTGCGAGTGTAATTTGCTCAGGTTTCATCAGATGTTGAGAGGTTATACTTTGGAGATGTTTTCTTCTTTCTCAGCCAGCTTGTACCCATTGGTTTTCTCTTTTTGTTCTTCGGTGTTAGATCTAATGAACAGAACAGAACACGGGCAGTTTATTGTAGAAATTGGTGGAACAATAATATTGGTAAACTTGCAATAAGGTGTGGCCACATCACCAAAATTTCACAGACAAAAATACTGCCAATAGTGTAGGAATACACAAAGCACCACTTAAAGGGATAGTTCATCCAAAAATGAAATTTACCCCATGATTTACTCACCCTCAAGCCAATCTATGTGTATTTGACTTTCTTCTTTCAGATAAAAAATAAATAAATAAAATAAAATAAAATATTGAATGTTTTCTAAAAAAAAAAAGAAAAAACTCAAGAATGTGAATTCCCCCAAAAAATGCATCCATCCATCATAAAAAGTGCCTCACATGGATTCAGGAGTTCTGAAGTGAATTGATGCATTTGTGTAAGAAAAATCATCATCTGCTGGAACGCCACTCTCTCGTGAATGCACATACGACAGTTAGTGGAAGCTAGAGATTACGGTGTTAAATATTAAGGTGTTAAATCTGGATATTTTAATACAAAAATGCATCAATTCACTTCAGAAGGCCTTTATTAACCCCTCAGAGCACTTTTTATAATGAATGGATGCACTTCATAAACCCAATTCACTGGCATTATAAATCTTGAAAGAGCCAGAGCATTTATTTTATACAACTCTGATTTTATTCACCTGAAAGAAGAATGTCATTCACCTAAGATGGCTTGAGGGTGAGTAAATCATGGGTAATGTACTATCCCTTTAACACAAGTCAGTGTCAAGCCAAGCAGCTTTCTCTTAGCCAACATGACTGACCTCAACACAAGCACATTTTTGCTGGAAACTTTTTTGCCCTCACCTCAAAATCCTGATCATGCAGATTCTTCACAGAGCAACGGTTAATATGACCGCACCTTTAGCTTAATGAAGAATACTAATAAATCAATGTGGGAATACAGAATTTACATCTTCCTATACTGAAGATCCAACTGGTAGGTGCCTGAAGCTCTCTAAATTAATGTTGGTTAATTCTGATGGGATTTTTACAGTGCAGTTAGATTACATTGAACTATTTGAAGGCATGCGATCAATACAAATAGTAAACAAAATTATTTACAACTCAGTCAATTTGTACGGCTTCAAAAGAGATCAACATATACCATACATTTACAGAAGAGGCATGAATTTCATTAGACGTAGTTGACAATTCACTGTAAAGGCATGGAGTCAGTTCATGGCAATGGTTTCCAAAGTTCTTTGCTCAAATATTTGTTTCTTAATAAAACTCATTGTACTTTTGTTGTTACATATGTGTTTTAAAATATCTAACAAGATATAAAGTATGCAGTAGACAGACTTGTTTGCAAGGAAAATTAGTCCTTGTCTTTGTGCGAAAAAAGACACTGTTTGCTCCAGTCGCATTAGCCAAAGTCTTTTGCAGGGAAAAAGGTCTATTGTCAATAGTGTTGCAATGTATGAAGCACAGCTCACACAAAATTGACATCAAATTAGCATGACAAAAATAAGGTGCTGTCTGTTCATATATTAAAATTTTGTGGGCAATAAAGTCCACTGTCTACTGTTAACAGATCTATGAATCACAGTCACTTTCAAATCATGCAGTTTACTGATGGTCAACGCGGCAAAATCTAATGACCAACTTTGACCTGTTGTGAAATCTGCATGGGGAAGTCTTTTGTCCTCAAATAAAATTCCTCATTGCGCAGATTCCTATTAAAATGACTCATTTTTATCTTTCTGATAAGCGTAACCATTTCGATAAACGTGACCACAAAAACTTACCCTTTTCTCCAAAGACACCAAACCAGTGTAATGATCAGTAGCAGTCCTAGCACAGAGGCCACTGTTATTGTTGCTAGAATACCTGAAAGGAGAATTAACCTCATAATTAACAGAAGCTAGGTTTAATTTTCTCAGTTATGTTTTTAATGCAGAATTATATTTGTTTTGAACAAGTTTACAAAGTGTCATTTTTCATGTAATATAAAGAAAATGATCACAACATGGTTTAAAATATATACTTTTTTGTTAGTGACATTAAAGTCAACATGAAATTGCATTTGCAACCCAATTGTTTTCCATAATGTGATGGATTTCAGAGTGGAGACAAAAATGCAGGACTTGATTTTATTCTTTGGGAATTGCTGAATTATGAAAAGTTACAGATGAAAGTTATTCCTTTTTATTTTATTTTATTTAATTTTTTTACGTTTTTGAATTCATGTTCATTTAGGAATCACGCATGTAAGTGAGAATGTGAATGCATGAAGAACGTTTTGGGTAAATTCTGATTTCATGTTGACTCAACAGAAGTTAAAAATAACTTGTAACTCCTCAAAAAAGCCAAGACTAGCTTCTTTGTTTAGCAGCTCTCAATATGATTACCAGTCATCACATACTGACATAATGCACAAAAATACACAAATGTGGCTGTGATTACACATGTGTTGACAAAACCCAGTGCTGTCACATGAGACGCGCATGCACATGTATAGGGCGCAGTGGTTTAAAGTAAAGATATCTGTCAAGCACTGCAACACTGCAATTAGAACTTAACCATAGATACGTCAATGATAAGGTCTTAAAGTCATGCTAAGTGCACAAACATGCCCTCTCCATATGTTCAATCTTATGTCAACAGCAATTTTGTTGTGGCCAAAGAGAGTGGTGACGCAACACTGCAGCTGCACGTCACTTCATGGCCACCAGCTCATCGCTTCATATGAGTCTCATAACATAAGACGTCACGTCTGTTAGCCAAGAGTGAAGAAGCGTCGGACATCACAAACACACATGCACACACAACTGTTTGTTTTACTATAACGTACCCCAGCTCATCCAAGTAAAGTCTCCTTGAAGGAAAGAAAAGAAAACTATGAATCGAGAGGAAAGTTTTCTGAATATATTGCACATACAAATGATGTGGGACTATATGAGAGAAAAAAAAAACACACACACACAAAACTATATTGGACACCATTGACTTCCATTGTTGGGATAGACATAAAACTCCTTTGTGCTCAGTAGAAGAAAAAAAGTCAAACAGGATTGGAATGACATGATGGTAAGTAAATGATGACAGAATTTGAATAAAATCAGAAATATTCACTACTGCGGATCATACAAGCTCCACAGATTATTTTTTTCTTTTAACTCAATACAAGTACGTATATAAACTTAAGCCATTGCACTTTATAATATTTCTACATCACTTCTGAAAAGCATTTATAATATAAAAAGGGACATGTTTGCTCCTTACAAGTGGAAAAAGTGATACATTTTTAATTGACGTTTATTTTACAATCCATGATCTAGACATTTCACAAAGAATTTTATAGACCAAAATCTGAGTCAGTGTCCAAAAAAAGGTTACGCTGTCTGCTGTCTCTCTGGGTTCAGATCACACCCAAAAAAACAGTACAACACAGCATTCGAGAACTTGAGAATGTTAAAATACTTTAAGTGCCCTTTGTCCCTTTTAATTTGCGCTTGACTCTTTGAGCTTTTCCCAATAAAATGTTTAAATATGCCCTCACCATCATGGTCTTCTGTCTTTTTGTGCATTGCATATCATAATTAAAATGGTTTGAGCCATATGCTCCCACAAAAATATCACTAATGCTTAAAACAGGCCAGCCTTTAGTCTAGACTTATCATTAGATAGTTAATCTGGATCTTGAAGGCTGGAAATTCTGTGGTCCTGTCGACATCCATCCAGCAAAAGCATACTGTCCAGTTCATTGGAAAGTAACTACAAAGTTTTCCTAACCAGCTGCGTAACATATCATGAACACTATTTGCTTAACAAGTCATTTCAACTACTGCAAAAGCAAAACTAGTTCGAGACAAAGATTGTCTGAGTCTCAAAGACAGTGTTAGAGGGTACCATCAAACTAAATAAATATTACTCAAATGACATGCTAGCCTTAGGAGCTGAGTTGACTATATGAATATTGTGCGTGACAGCATACTGCAGAAATGAAGGCCCTCTGGGGAGGAATGTGGCCCTCGCTGGGTCTAATCTTCCCATTCAGCACGTTGAGGTCTGTGGTAAGTTAAGGCTGAGTTGAAGTCCTTCGGGACTGTCGCTTGAGGATGCCCTATGGTGGTTTTCATGTTGGGGTTTCTATGCTGGTTGATTTGCCTCCTCATCTTCTTCAGCATGGCTTCAGCCAGTGACTGTTCGAGCTCGGCGGCTTCATCCCGAGATCTTCCTTGTACAAGTTTTCTTATGGTCTGAAGGTCTAGATCAGACCGGCAGTGCAAGTAACTCCTGAGGTTTAACTCTGGAAAAACGACCTCTCTAAGAGCTTCAACCATCAGACCCTTTGCATGGTATTTATCGAGCTGATGCATGACATTCTCCTCCAGGGATACAAAGCATATCCCTTTAGCCGTATCAAATGCTCCCATATACCATGGTGTTGGTGTGTTCTTCCCAACGGAAGAGGAGTAGCCAGTATTGCTTTGCACCTTGTTCTTTGACCACTGCTCTTTCCGAGTTGCCTGGCTCCAGTGTCCCTCCTTCTTGGACTTTTTCAACTTCTTGTCCTTTCCCGGTTGGGAACCCAACTTTGGCAGAAGTTGGTAGAGTCCCTCATCGGCCAAATCCGCAAGGTCACCCACCAGAAGCTTCTGGATGACTTGCTTCCTCTGAAAGGGGGATTCCGCTGAAAGAATACCATACAGTCCTGCACCAGACACAATGTAGAGAGGTGTTCAAGCTTAGCATTGAAACGGAGGACTGCTAGGGTAAAACTTTACTAGTGCAGGGGTTGGAAAGAAAAATGAAGGACCGAGCTTTCTTCTCCATAATTTAGCTTCTTAAGAAACATTGCCATGCAGTAAAGAACACAGCAAGTGGTATCCATGAATTTAGCCTTCATGCAAGGATGTAAGCAAACAGCAAGACTGAAGCAGATCCCAAGCCTCCGGTAATGACAGCGAACCCAAACTACTCTCATAGCAACAAAATGCCTGACATTTAGATGTAAACTCTGTGGTGCACCAACTCTAAAACCAGGTTTGGAGGGAAAGATTTATGCAAGTTGAAGCATCTAATTTAAAACCCAGCATTTGTTTCGAAGGAGCCTGCAGCAGCAAAGGTCTTTCATTCAGGAAAAAAGGTAACAGTGCATAAATGGAAGCCTTGAGCAGATGTTAAAAGAGAGACAAAGCCAACTTGAAAGCTTTTATTCCTATCGATTCTTTGATAGGAAACCATGGCACTAATAAAGCTTCTCTTCAAGCATTGCAGCAGATATTTTAACATTTAGGTTTGCTGGCAATATATCATACAAAATCAAACTGCAATCTAGACAATACTTACCATCCTTGAAGGAAACCAGTACCACTCTGTTATCTGCGATTTGTGGTTTACGGTAATTTCCGTGAAGTGGCACAGTAGTAGACTCTTGGGCATTAGAAGCATACAGAGCTGTGGCCAATGCCATAAACTGTACAGACACAACAATAACATTACTACACACAATATAAATTAAATTTAAATTAAATTTATGCATTTAGCAGACACTTTTATCCAAAGCGACTTAAGGGGCCGTCACACTAGACTTTAAACGTGCAAAATTATTTTGGACGCCACTGCGAATATGGGCGGGAGCAAGATAAAACGTTCTCTCCTCAATTATCACATAGATTAATATGTGCTTGTACTGTCTTTTGCAACGGCATCGAAAGCGTCTTATTATATTTTACTCTCTGTATCTCTCTCTCTATATATAAATATATACTTACACCGTAAGCAATACAAAATTATTTAAACGTCCTGATTCAAATGTACCATCTGTTCCTGTTTCAACTGACACTGCGAACCATGCAGCTTATTTTTTAATTTCATTTTTATAATCTTTTAAATATGCATTATGGACACTGCGCTACAGCTAAAGTTATATAGCGTTTCCTTCGTTTTTGAATTTCTATAACGTTACAGAGGGGTCACGCAGTGATGTATCGATCTTCTACTGGTCCCACAGCTTCACGTGATGCGAATTCGCAGGTTAGAGTTCACCAAACTTGAACTTTGGAACGCAGCGAAATGCAAAATTTTTTGCATGAGCTTGCATTTCCGGTCTGACGCATTCGCATGCGTATGAATGGAAGTCAATGGAACGAAAAGTGCAGTGTGACCACCCCATTAAAGTGCATTCA
The DNA here is from genome assembly GCF_003368295.1 of Carassius auratus. Lineage (NCBI taxonomy): Eukaryota > Metazoa > Chordata > Actinopteri > Cypriniformes > Cyprinidae > Carassius > Carassius auratus. The sequence continues at coordinate 13,235,690 of NC_039267.1, forward strand.
GGCTATAAATTTTACCTATGAAGTGTTCCCAGGGAATCGAACCCCCAACTTTGCGCTTGATAGCGCAATGCTCTACCAATTGAGCTACAGGAACACTATAGACAATATAGACAGCTGAGACTATTGACTCAGAGTTGCAAGTCACAAACAAAGAGTCAAAGCTTGGCGGTGTTTGCAGTTAGGTGTTTGCAGTTATGCCATAACTACATGCACTACATCTATTGACAACCACAAGTAGCGGTATTCCGATGAAATAAACATTTTTCCAAGTACCATGTGAATCATGTTTGCTGCTAATGGATATATTTGCCCCAGATAACACAGAACTCATCTTTCTCAAAGCAAAGCAGTACCTGTTTCGTGAAATACCTGTTTTCTTGAAATGGTGACTGGTCTCCTAAACACAGTCCATAGTACACTGGGATAGCAGGGTGGTGTGGTCAAAGAACCATCGTAGCGGTAATACTCATCCAAACGGGCCGGTAGCAGCGCATGGATGTTAAATGCTGCGACCTGTATTTTCTGATCTGTCAGATCACAGTTTATCAATAGGAGAGCGTTAGCATACTTGTGTTGTGCACATCCCAATCACAGATATTTCAAACTATATGAAAGTAACGTACCTCTGTACTTTATCCCATTCATGTATTTGAAGAATTTGTCGAAAGCGGGGTTGAACTCTCCAATCTAAATGACATAAAACACTGCCTCATTAGAAAATAAGAGCTATGCTGGAAAATTTGTTCATGTGACTTTTAAGCACTTATTACAAGAACTTATTACAGGGACAGTCACCCTAAATTACCGAGAGTTAAATGCCTTGTGGTGATGGATCATTGCTCAGTTCTTGCAGGAATAAAACCAGCAAACTTCCGAGCATCAACTCTGAGCCTTAACCACTGCACCACATTAGACGCAGTGGTTTGAGGCCTGGACTCACCTCAATGAAAACTCCTAGCACAGCCAGGCCATCATGCTTGTCCACTGCCATTGATATGTTGGGGTACTTGTCAGAATTGAAGTGTACTATATGCATCTGGATATAACAGAAATAACTTGGCTTTAAAGAGAAATCAATCAATCAATCAATCAATTAATCATGTCCCCTTGGAATTATAAGGTTCTATCTGCATTCCGAGTAGTCTATCTATCCATCAATCCATCCATTCATCCGTCCATCCGTCCATCCGTCCATCTGCCAAGCTCATGACCTAGTGCTGGATCTAAAACAGAAAACCTATGCAGGAGAATAGCCATATATTGCAATAGCAATTTGTCAACTCGTTTAGAATAATTTTATAAGAAAGCCATCAATTCTAGTCTATTTAGGGCAATTCACAGCATGTGCCTTCTGGCCTCTGGAAAAGAGAGGCAACATGCAAATATAAAAGGGCAGAGGTCTGAACTAAAGAGCCACAATTACTGTGAATGCTATCTTTGGAAACAGATTCATGTGTATTCTATGAACACAAACTGTGCAGGCATTTTCCCTATCCTAAAGTGATAAACAGAGATGAAGTGATTGTTATTTGGGACACCTCCATACATGTTACTGAGTATTGCATCATGCACTGTTGAGTCCTGACTTCAGGTTTCTTTTCAAATCCTCTTTAAAAGGGCTTATGCAATCGAAAGCAGTTTGATTCTGCACTAAAGGTGTTCACAGTAATGGACGAGGTCTCCTCTTTGGGGCGTGTGTGTACATATTTACTTTACCTCTCCAGCAAACCGTTTGCCATTAACAGTATGTTCTGATCCAGTGAGCAGATTGGAAGAGCCCCAGTGGAAGTGGAGCTGAGCTGCTGAATATCTTTGAGGGAAGCTGGAGATGTACATGTGAGACGGCAAAGACAACTGCACTGTGGGTACAAAGGAAAGAAACCATGCATTTCACTTTTAAAGTATGGTCAAATGCAAGACAAAAAGGTCTACTACTTTCAACCCGTTGGGTCCCAGTCAACTCCACTATATGAAAAAAAAAAAAATCTAAAAATGTGTCCGCAAAAACCTTAATTTCTTTTAGACAGAGGAAAGAAAGACATAAACATCTTGGATGACACTGGGGTGAATAATTAACAGGCTTGCACATCGAGATTTCCATTGACAAATTCCACAAGCTTTTCAACTAATAATCCTGCTTACATTTTCCCAAACTAAATCTGTAATGGCTCTGAAACCCCAAGCACAGTGGTACACTGTCAGGAAACCTCATCAGTATTCATCCTCATGGCAGGACCTCTGTGGCAGCAATGCACACTTGCTGTAGTTAACTATACATTTCCCTCTCTTTCGGACCAGACACTACTCTTTGGAGTGAGAGTGGATAAAATAAAAGAGTGTCTTAAGTAAACTATCACAGTCGAGAAATGGTAGATGGAACAACTTCAGTCTGTTTAATCCATCTTTGACCAAAATATAGCTGAAAATACCCATTATCTAGAAAAATAGCACTTGTGATGTTGTTTAAGACGTTACCTCGAATCACAACTTTGCCATATTTTCCAGACTAAAATACAAACAGGTTTGTTTTATCATAATAAGCGGGTGATTACAGGAAATTGCTATGGCAGACATGCAAAATAGATCCTTCTATTATTTTCTCCACATTGACCTAGAAATTAAGCTTGAGAAGAAAGACTATTTTCCCTTTATGTGTGACGCACGGTCTCATTAGTTTAACAACCACAAATCCTTTAATCTATTGTAGTGAAAGAACGGTCTATGTTTTCACTCAGACATTACAATATGAAATGTAATATCTAAAAACGTACGTTTACAAGGCACGTAATGTGACAATAGTTATTAGTCGTCTTTAAAAAACAAAATGCTCTATAATCAGTGCACCAACCAGAGTGGCCGTTGTTGCTGAGAGTGAGCTGTTCGTTGGTCGACAGGTTGTAGTTCTGGACCTGGATGGGCGGCAGGTTTGGATCGTATCTCAGCAGCTGCGTTTGGAAATCGATGGGTGACTGAAATGCTCCTCCACAAAATGGGTAGTTGCTGGACCAGTTGTGTTCCCCATCAGGTCCTGAAAGCAAAAGTCGAAGAAAGCTGTGGTTAACGAAGTGACCGTGTCTTATCTGGAGGTGTACGTTTGAGCATTTGATGTGGCCAGAATTGGACTGCATTAATGTTTTGCTAAGACACAGGCTAAGGTCAGCGGTCACAGAACACTGCCTTACAAAATGAATGCCCTTCATGAATACCACACCCAACAATAAAAGATAATGTTTTGCTTTGGGGGAGGCTTCGAAGTCATTCCAACAGAGTATAAATTTGACTAAGAGACATTTCTAGTGCATTGTAGAGAAGAGGGTAAAAAAGGGGTCATTTTTGAAAAATATGACACAGTTTTGAATTAAAATAAGATTTGCTAGGCTTTTTAAATGCAATTGTTATTGTTTTCTGCTACTGAAACAGTGGCAGTAAAAGTGGTTTCCTGTCACTGTTGGCTTAAAGCATCACATTAAAGGCTTTTGTATTCTTTGTCAATGATGATCATGGTTTTGTGGGCAGCTTTTGTCTTCTGGACTGCCGTAACTGCAAGATTTCAACACAGTGTTTATTTTGGTAGCTTAACATGTTTCTCCCTTGTGGTCGCAATTACTCACTGCTCAGTTCATTTCTAATCTGGACTAGCCTCTCCATCATAATCACAACAGATGCCTGTGGCCGGCCCTAAGAGGTTCATAACCCTAAATAATAACTGCTATGCAGTCATAATGAGCGGACCTCTACAGTAAAACATCTGAAACTCTCTGGTCTGGATGTGTTGGACATTAACACAATGAACTGTTTGAAGCTGAGGTCATGCTGCTATTTGCAACAAAAGCCATAAGTTAAGGGTTAGTTCAACCAAAATGAAAATCCTCTCATTAATTACTCACCTTCATGTCATTCCAAACCTGTGAGACCTTTATTCATCTTCAGAACACAAATTAAGATATTTTTGATGAAATCCGAGAGCTTTCTGACCCTGCACAGACAGCAACACAAAGTACCATGCTCAAGGTCCAGAAAGGGATTAAGGTCATCGTTAAAATAGTCCATGTGATGTCAGTGGTTCAACCGTTATGTTATAAAGTAACAAGAATATGTTTTGTATGCAAAGAAAACTAAAATAACAACTTCATTCAACAATTTATTCTTGTCCGTGTAAGTCTTCGATGTGCGTTTCACGAGAGTTTCACGATGAATGCATGTGGTGCTGCTGATGTATACATTACAGTTGAACCAATGGTCACATGGACTATTTTAACAAAGTCCTAGCTATATTTCAGAGCTTGAACATGTAAGTTGCATTGCTGTCAGGGTCGGAAAGCTCCTGAAGTTAAAACAATTACTGTTTTGTGTTCCAAAATTTAGGTCATACGAATTCGCAACGCCGAGTAATTCATGACAGAATTTTCATTTTTGTGTGAACTATCCCTTAGTTTTATTGCCCTTATATTAAAATAAGTAATTCATTAAATAAAATACCTTTAAATAATCTAAATAATTACATTCTAATGAAATGAAAAAAATATTAGATTAAGATCATTTGGGGTTTGTTACGACTTCTTATTTTTTATCAATTAAATGTCCTTCCTTAATCAAAGTTTGAATTTCTTTACAACAATCTCATCCTCATCCTAATCTCCTAAAATATTCCCTACAAAACATGCCTCATGACTGAAGTATCGTTCTTTCTATCTGGGATAAATAATGCTAAGATAATAAACTCATCTAACTTTTTTGAGCATTTGTGCATCTGTTTTCATCTTAGACCTCAGGCAGAGATGTGTTTGATGTCATTATGTCCCTGTACATGATTGAAAACAGCCTTGACTCAGCGGAATTAATTCATCCTCTGAATGTCAAGAGCTCTCAGTGTTAGTCGGCACAAAGGACAACACTCATCTGTGCTCAGTCTGACGGGCTTGATAACATCTACACAACAGCACAAGCACTGCAGTGTTTCTCGTTGAGCTATTCATTATGGTATTTCAAACAGTGGTCAGTTGGACACTTCACTCAATTGTCACATTGTCCATTTCTCAAAATATATTACATTAATAATTTAATGGGCAAAAAAATCCATAAACTAACATTTTGGGCCACTCAAAACACTTTAGCTTAATTTTTCTGACTTTTGCATGAGCACCACTCATGTTTTCTTCAGAAAATGCAAAGATCTAGTTTTAGTAGCAACTAAACTTAGCAATTTGCTTAATGAGGGTGGTTGGTTTGATAATCACATTATCCAAAATTTTTAGTCTAGGAGCCTAAACATAGCACATTACAAGGTAGTCTGACTTTGTAGGAACTGTAAATTTGCACACAGAAGTGAAAATTATTTCACAAGTTTAACTAAAGGGACAGAAGAGATCCAGCTTGTAAATTGCAATGTGCCACACACAAAGACAGAATAATATTATGCATTGTTCTTTCCTAAGTATAGGGAGCTATGAAATTTCACAGCCAAGCAATTAGACGAACAATCTTCTCCCAAAATATAGCCATTGTGACAGCTTTGTTTTGCAGTTGATGTCCCTTGAGTCGCGTTATATATTCAAACCAGCCATAAAATAAATCAAAACACATTAAAGTGTGTAATTCAATTCTGTGTTCCTCAATGATTCAACAAGTCTCCTTGCAAAATCAGTGAGAACACGTGAGTGACCGCGGCTTGAGGAGAGAGCTGCGTGGAATGACAGAAGAGCCGTGAGAGCCAATAGGGGTCAAAATGGGGTTATCTTTGCACCACGAGATCCCATTTTCCAAGAGCAACATGTTCTTTGATACCTCCTTCATGGCTGCCAGAGGGTCTCCATGTGCACACTGGTATGGCATACTGGGGTTGTTAGAGATAATGGTTAAAAAGTGTGCCCAGGAATAGTCTTGACTCATGAGGATGGTAACCAGAAGCCTGTTTGGTTCCCTAGGTTCAGGCAATAGAGCAGAACACTGCCACAGCGGCCGTGATTAAGCATGTTTATTTTAAAGCTCTTCAGCGTGTAAAGAGCACGTTTTGCTGGTCTCTGTAGCAGATGACTGGATGACCTTTTCTACTGAGGTGAAAACGACTCCATCTGGTCATTGTAAGAGAAGGCATTACAACTCAGTTACTTACAGTCAGGTGATAACCGAAGCAAAACGTTTCATAATTCCTCCATCTTACATTTGATGCAATGAAATAAACATGATCAACGTTTCAATTATATTTTTAGTAAACTTTTTGATTTAAAGGAGTGTTTGATGGCGTCTCTCAGTAGTGAAAATGCTGTAATATCTGGTTCTCAGTTGTTTGTTTGAATGAATCAAATAACAAATGATTCAATGATTCCTTTGCTGCATTAAAACAGAACAGTTCACGGAAGTCTATATGTGTGGCATTTTAAAGGGGTCATATGATGCAATTTCAAGTTTTCCTTTGTCTTTGGAGTGTTACAAGCTGTATGACAATCAATAAGATCCCTGAAGTTGCAAAGACTAAAGTCTAAAACCTAAAGAGTTTTGGCTTTCGTCCACACCCTCCTAAAACTCCTCGTTTAAACACGCCCCCACATGTCTATGTCACTGTGTGGGAAGATTTGCATAACATCGCCCAAACGTTTACCTTAACAAGAAGGCGTAAATTTTATTCTCGCCATAGTATTGTTGATGCTGCCGATGCCATGTTTTGGAGACGCTGTGTGTTTCGTTGTTAATGCATCACTACTTTGTTTGGCATTCCAAACGAGTTAAGTTATTTACAACACTGTTCCAGAACAGTTCAAATCAAATATACATGTGTGTGTGCATTGTGCAAAGCATTTCACGGAGGACAAGGACTGTTTCCTGAACCTGAAAGGGTAGCCTAAAATTCTGTCTGTTCTGACTCACAGCCTTTAAGTATGTTTTCAAATTAAAATAATTTGCCACTGATGACTGAAACGTGAGTTTTAAGCAGTGTAGAGTAGCGCATTTTGTTTTTCATTTCTCCAATCCCAAATGCAGACATGATTTTATGTTTAATGGGTTTTATCTCATTGCACCGGGACACACAGCATCACAGTATGGTAAGGGGAGTAACATTTCCGTAACACGCTTGAGGCATTTGGCCAATCACAACACATTGGATCAGATCAAACTTCGTTATTTTCTAGCAACATCATATGACCCCTTTAATGTATTAAAATGTTTTAGGAAAAAATATTCAAAAGTTCTGTGATTTTATTTTAAAGAAATTACAAATTCTGTTAAGCAAGGACACATTGAACTGATAAAAATGACAGCAAGGAATAAATAATCTAAGTTCTAAATAATCATGTGACACTGAAGACTGAATGATGCTGAATGAAAATTCAGCTTTGCATCACAGAACTAAATTACATTTTGTGAATATACTGTAATAAGAGAAAATATTTATTTTAATTTGTAATAATATTTTGCAATATTAGTTTTTACTGTATTTTTGAACAAATAAATGCATTGAGCATAAAAGACTTACAGTAATTTAGTTATATAGTTATACTGTTGTTGATATCTATATTTATACATTGGTGCATATTTATCTATCTATAGGCGTTTCTCAATGTCAAGAATACTTCCTTGGCAGGACTGATCCTTCCAAGTCACTTCCTTCAGAGGCTAGGTGAGACTCCTCTTTAGCATTCGGAGAACACGTAAATGGAACAGGCTAGCAAGTGCACGTAATTGCGTCATTACGTCAGTGAAAAGGTCCGTTTGAATAATGCTGTGAATGGTATCGTTAAATTACTTTGGACAACTTAACTAGTTATTTATAAAAGAAATGCCGATGACGCAACCAAGTTAAAAATTTTAAAATGACAGGTCCAGTTCAGTTAACCATTTGTATATATATAATTTACAATATCAATATGGTAGTAATTTGTACTGGCATTTAAACGTTAAACTTTACTTATATTTATTACAGTTATAACAAATGTTCGGTAACGTAAATAAAAACCCTAACGTTCAACATTTTAGAATTTTTGAACAAGATCATGCCTGTGTGTCTTCATTTAGTATGGGAGCCATTCTTAAATATTTTAAATTGCAACAATGGTTATTTCAAATAAATAAATGATTGAGGGGTCTACTTACCATTATATGTCCATTTTGCCCCTGAAAAAGAGACAGACACAAATATAAAATGCTTTTAAAGTTTCACTCAATTCAGTCCTATAGCAACCTGCTGCTCTGGTCACTGCTGGCTTCTCTCAGCCAGTCTGACTGACAGGCCGAGCCAGACTCTTGCTGGTCTTTCCCACAGATCTCTGTAACACAATGAGATTCCCCCGGAGCATGTATAATCAGTCACTGCTTAAGATTCTAAAGAGCAAGGCATTGGAAATCAAGGCATTCCTCTAATGAATAAAGTTTGTAAGTTTAATTTAAATGGATGTTGACACAGAGTCTATAATGAATGCAAAGTATTTTTGCGCAACCATTTTTAGTGCACCATGCATTAGCAATAGAGTAATGGAATTTTTTCCCAAATGGCACAGGAAATTATTATATTTTCTAAATATGATATTTAAAGTCCAAACAGGAAGCCGCAAAAACTAACTGAGCAATTTGGTCATCGCTTTTATTCACAAAAGTTAATCTACCTTGCTACTGTAGGACCACAATTTTTTCCTGAACTGACCATTTGGGGAAGATCTACAGAAAAGATATTAACAGCGCAGTTAAGTCAGCACCTGAGCACTAATTTAGTGTGACAAATGTTTCACCTGTGGTTTTCAATACACTAAGGTCAATCGAGGTCATTGGTCAGATCCGCAGACACAGCCTTTCTAATTCAAAGCATTATGGGGTTCTGTAAATTTATAATTACACATTATGATTTTACATGTTCTTACTTTACTCCCAAAGTTGTTCATTTATGGAAACAGCCACTCATTCACCCACTCATTATGTTAACAACTTAAATGAACTTCCAGGAATCTATATTTGATGTTCAATTTTCTTAAAATTACTGCTTCTTCACAATAGAAGACCATATTGTCCCTTTAAAGTCATGCAAAATGTTGCAAGTTTTTACAAAAGTTTTTTTTATTTTTTTATTGAGTACTATGAAAAAATACAAACATTCACAAATATGTACCAGAAATTAATTTTCCTAAAGTGTTTTAAAAGAAAGTAACAGAACGTTCAATATTTCTGCAGTTTAACATGCAAATGTCTCTTCTATAAGCCTTTTTTAAACAACAAAACTATAAAATAAGGTAGGCTACCACATGACTTATTAGCAAACATTTCCACATTATATATGCTAATGTTGAACATATTATTAATAATACACATTTTCCATTATTCTTTTATATGTAGGTTACAATGCACATGTAGTGCTGACCTGTTAAGTGATAGGTTATCATGTTTCTGACCAATCAGTGGAAGTTGGGTTATTATAACTTAAGTTCTTACCTGTGAACTCGAGGGGACACGCGATCAAGATGACGAATATAAGAGTAAGTGTCATTGCAGCGAGGTACCGGCTGCTTCTCAAGTGCCCTCAGAAGTCGCCTCAGAACAGAGTAACATTGACATAGCTGTCGGAACCGGCTCTTATATCAAGCATGCTGCGCTCGCGAGTTAAACAAACTGACGTCACGGCGATGACAGAGCAGCGTCTCAGAATATCTGTCGCTCGTTTCCAGTGAGTGACTTCATACTGTACAAATCTGCGGCTGTGCCTCGAGCTAGTGTGCTGCCTACACAGACAGCATCAGAGGAGCACAGCTTTGTCTTAAACCTGATAAATAGCTATTAGCCACACGCTCTCAAACCGGCAATTTTAAAACTCCGCAAACAAGGTACAATAGAGCGTCATCTGATATGAGAAAAAAATTACAGCTTATAGGACAGTGATTATATCTCCATATTGCAGCATTTGCTCGGTGTTTACTGTGCCCGCAAATAACATACTGCATTATTATAGGTGTCTAGCATATGTATATTGTGGCCATCGTGTTTATTATGCAACTGTATATGTTTTGCTGCGATTGTATCATGATATATAGCTATTTATCTATCAGTCCATCACGAAACGCTCAGCCAATCAAATTCGTGGACCGGAATTAATTGTTGCAGGCCTACATCATCATCATCATTGTAATTATTATTAGTATTATTAATAATATTGTTGACAAGTATGTACTATTATACAGAAGCACAACATTAATTTTGTTTATACATGAACAATATTTTTCATTAATAATGAAAATAAAGCCATATCTACTCATATATATATATATATATATATATATATATATATATATATATATATATATATATATATATATATATATATATATATATATATATATATAGACCAGGAAAAAGTTAGTTATTCTGTTGACCTTTTGTGACAACATGAACTAATAACCTGCACTGTGTACAGCCTATTGGGTAATTTGACACAAATCAATTCGTAACACAACAATCTACAATAACATCATAAAAAACTTTTGGTTGATTCTGTAAAGTGTCGTCCCTCTAAAGATGTAATGCATAGGTGTGCGTTGTTGTATTTTCTCAGAACAGGAAAAGAGAAATCTATCACACGCTATGTGAATCACCCACTGGAGACACATGGATGATCTTTTAGTGAACTGAAGGTCAGATGGGAAGAATCCCTCGGTCATTTACCATCTGAGTCACTCAAAATATCCAACGTTTTTAAAAGAAAAATGAGTTTACATGATGAGACTGAAAAATAACAGTGTTCAGTTATGTTTTAATTTACGTTCTGTAAGGAACAGCCAATGCTGAAACCTGAATCTCTACGCACATCATTTGTGGGGCCTCTTACTGGCAACGTGCTGGATACTATTTTCATCTGTAACCCGTGAAGAATTCTCCACAGTAAGGTACACAAAAATGGTCATTATTATATTATATTATATTATATTTGTCTTCTACTATATCTACACTTTGAACTTAATTTATTTTTAACTCTGCGCTAGACAAATGCTAATTTTGTTTCAAGGAATAGTTCTACCAAAAATGTACATTTGCTGAAAATGTACTCAACCTCAGGCCATGAAGATAAAGATGAGTTTGTTTCTTTATCTGAACAAATTTGAAGAAATGTAGCATTACATCACTTGCTCACCAAAGGATCTTCTGCAGTGAATGGGTGCCGTCAGAATGAGAGTCCAAACAGCTGATAAAAAACATCACAGTAATCCACAAGTAATCCACTTGTTAATTAAACAATTTATCGGTTAATGTCTGTTCAAATTAAAAAGTTGTCTCGTCTGAAACAGGAGAGAAATATGCACAGATCAAGCAAACAAGCGAAAAGTTGTTATGTATTATGGACTTGTATTTTATCTGGAAGTGACAATAGTTTAAAGTAAAAACATCTTCATGAATTTGTTTCTTACAAACAAGCAGCTTTTCACTTCAAAAGACATTAATTGATGGATTGGAGTGGTGTGGATTATTGTGATGACTTAATCTGCTGTCTGGACTCTCATTCTGACGGCACCCATTCACTGCAGAGGATCCACTGATGAGCAAGTGATGGAATGCTACATTTTCAAACAAACTCATCTACATCTTGTATGGCCTGTGGATGAGTAAATTTTCCTTTTTGAATGAACTGTCATTTTATTTATTAACACTTGTAAAGAAAGAATGCAGAACACAAAATTATTTTACTGCTGTTTCTTATAATAGTCTCTGACAATCAAGTTAGCAATACTGTCAATCTACAGTAACATAAGTTTGTTGAGTTTGTGTCTTTATGTTCTGTCAGAATATAGGTAACCTAAAAGTATATTGCTTTTTAAATTAAAATTCAAATACCTAAATGAATTAAGGTAACAAACAGAAATTCAACTCAAATTTATATGTACAAAGTAGAATAAAATGAACTCAAGTTCAAAGATGTACAGTAAGTTTATTTTTAATTATGAAGAAAAAATCATCAAGACATTGGCAACTAAATGTTTGCATTTAAGTAGCACATTTATTTTTTACTTGCGGATGTATATCTTTTCCAAAAAATCTATTTCTATGTAAAGAAAGAAAAACAGTTAGGCGTGTGAATGAAACAGAGTGGAATGAAACCATTGACAAGTCATCAGTTGCCCAAGTGTGAAATTCTAGGAAACCTTTAACACCTATAGAGAAACTTTTCACCCAATTTGAGAGATTTATTAAGATTTAATTTTCATGCAAGATACTTCTTGTGAGATGTATAGATGGGCTTCACTTCTGAGGTTCAATATTTTGAAAATTTAATACAGATATTTCATGCAGACTCTCCTTTTTGAAGTTCATCTTTCTCATTTTGTAATGTTAAACAACCACAGTTACATTTTCAGCATTTACTACTTCGGCATTTACTTAAGTCTTGATGCAAAAGTCTTGAAAAAAAAGAGATCCCAACTTGATATTAGAAGATGACGAATTATATACAGTATAGAATTTAAGAAGTTTTAAATCTGTAACAAATGTGGCAGCCAGAATAATTCTGTAAATTACACAAAAAGCAACTTAAAAAATTAAACTGTACATTTTATTTTAAAACTGTTTCAATTTACAAAACTAATTTTAAACCAGTAAATCCAACCTTCACTTACTGCTGAATTAGCATAACCACACTGCTACCAAAATCTGTTTTGATCCTTTAACATATACTGGCAACCAGCATAATAACACAGGTGGTAAAGAGAAAGACACATGGAGAACCCAAGTTCATCATAAGCTTTTCCATAAGCCGAGGTAATTCCTAATATATAGAAGATGAACATTGTCATACACACAACCACAAAACACCATGGTAACACACAACACTAAAATAATACAATAAACATTTAACAATATGAGATATATAAGCCATAATGAATTTGTAACAAAACCTAAAACACAATTATTTACATGCAATGACATCAAACATGAAACGTTACACAGGGAATGTCAATAACAAGTTGACTTGTTCTTTGTATTTTACAAACCTGTAAATTTCAGTATTTTATTTTAAAATTACATTTGATGTTCTGATAGATCAGTTTTTCCCCATATATAGTAAGTGAACATGTTATTAAAGGGATACTCCACCCCAAAATGAAAATCTTGTCATTAATCACTTACCCCCGTGTCGTTCCAAAACTGTAAAAGCTTTGTTCGTCTACGGAACACAATTTAAGATATTCTGGATGAAAACCGGAAGGCTTGAGACTAGTGTTGCTTAAGTCAATGAAAATTATGACTAAATATTGTTGTCAACGAACCTTTATCACGTGATGAAAATGAGACGAGACGCAACGTAAATGCTGGTCACGTGACCATGACTACGATTAAATGTATAATGCAATATTATTGATGAATAAAAAGTGACTAAATGTGGTTTACTAAATAAAACTACACTTAAATGTCTCTTCATTTTAGTTGACCAAAATTAGATGAAATGAAATGTTATAACGCTATTTTGTCTCGTTTAGTCGTGTTATTATTATTCTTTTGCAGAATTTCTGTTTCCTGTGTCTCACTTCAGGGCTGCATCAGGTCACACTGTGCAGATACAGGCGACGTCACTTTCTCAAGTCCCACTCGCAGCATTATTTAGAAAACAGCAACAAACAAAGTTTAATATATTGATTCTTAACCTTTGGGTTGGGTTTTGGGGCTAGTTCATTTAGTTCCAAAAATGAAAGTTAGGTTGCATTTTACTCACCCCCGAAGTATCCTAGGTGCATATGACTTTCTTCTTTCAAGCGATCCAGTCGGAGTTCTAAAAAAAATTAGGGATGCACCGATACCGGTACTGGTATCGGTATCAGGCCCGATCCTGCACTTCTGTACTTGTACTCGTAAAAATGGCCAGATACCAAAAGCCTATACCCACACTGCGTGTGATCAGAGCTGTGTCCAGAAAAAAAAAAACACTGACAACAAAAGAACAGAGAGTCGAATGGAGTTATTAGAGATTAAGGATGTCTATAAAGTACATGCAAGTAATTAATATAAAGTTAAACATTCAATATTCACTTCTGTATAGCAGATGTGTGTGAGCTGATAAGCAGAGTGCACTGAGTGCACAGGTGCGATCTTGTTGAGTGACTATATCACAGAATTCACTGGAAAGTTTGTAGTTTGGTCGGATATGTAAAAAGCAAGCAAATAAAACAGTGCACAAGTTACTCAAGTTTTTTGACAGTAAGGAGAGAGAGAGATACGTGAGAGAGAGAGAGAGTGAGAGAAAGATGCGTGAGAAAGTCAGAGAGCGAGCACTTCTGTTGCATGATCTTGATTGGTGTTCACTCCATTAGCGCATGCATTTGGATTGAAACTAAATTGAAAATATAAAACAAACAAAAATGATATTGGCATTCACTATAAACAACATTTATTTTAAACGTCAAGCTTACACGTTTAAAGCAAAAGTGAAACTAAGCAGACTGTGTGAAATGTGCTAGGCTATAAGTGTCTCTCTCATTCTGCACCAATGCAAACGTGTTTAGCTTGGTTTTGGTTTTGGTTTTTATTCGTATGTGAGGGTCCTCTTACATTGAGCACAGTGACAAAATTAAATCACCAAAATAGTACGCCATACTCATTTAATGTATAACGAATGGTTCCCTGCATTTTTTTAGGAAAATGTTTTGTGATTACAATATTGAGCTGCTGCAATGGAGCAGCTCTAATGCAGCATTAAAATTTACAGTGAAAGTAACAAAAGCATATACAATACATTTTAACAGGTATAATTAAGTATAGAAATAACTGAAGGAAATATCTGTTTGCTAAATTAAGCCAACTAACTTGATTCTTCTTCTTCTTCTTACTATTATTATTATTTAGTCTCTGTAGCCAACATTTGTAAAAAATGACAAATGCTGTGAAAATACAGTTATAGGTATCGGTATCGACGAGTACCAAAAATGAAAGTATCGGTATTGGACTCATTCTGAAAAAAGTGGTATCGGTGCACCCCTTTTAAAAATTGTCTTTGATTTTTCAAGGTCTATCATTGCAGTCAGCAGTTGTTGGATTCCTTCAGTCCAAAAGAAGTTAATTAAAAAGCGCCTTCCATAAAATAAAGTGTCTCATAAGGCTCCGGTGGGTGAACAAAGGGCACCTGTCGTAAATCGATGCGTTTTTGTAAGAAAAAAATATTCCAATCGAAAACATCTCTTTAATCTAGTTTGCGCTCAGTGTTGTACACAGTTGAACAGTGGAAACTCAAGCATACTGAAGCACTCAGAGACAGCCTAAAGAACACTTTTTAGTACAGTGAAGCAAATAATATTCATATTTTAGATAGAAATAAAATATACTCCACACATATGAACTTATGTAGACATATGGCTTTAAATCTGTAACAATTTTGTGTTTTTATCTATTTTTTTATATAAAATAAAAACAAATACCACTGTTTTTACAGTAAATCTAAGCTTCTATAACTTTAATACTTTCATTTTATTAAATTATTTCACTTCTGTAATAATCTGCTAAATTGTCTTCTTTAAAAAAAGAGACCACCCTTTAGTCTGTATTCACAACCGTTTTTTCATTAACTAAAAAAAAAAAATGTATAGATGCAGTAAAGGGGATAAACAACAAAAAAAGTCATTCTAATCTAACTGGTTAATGATCAACGAATGAGCTTCGGTTGACGGTCAGGGATAAGCAAAATGAATAAAATGCTGTTATTCTACAATTCTCCACCATATTTACTACGCTGCGTGCAAGTTCAGGTAACGCAAAAACCTGCATATGAGCTGATACCAGACGTGAGATTTGATCACCACTGCCCACGTCCATATTGATAAACTCCACGTTTTTTGTTGAAACATCCACACGCCCAATTTTCTGTCATACAGTCATTTCATAAATGAGGCCCATTGTCTCTGGTATTACTATTATTACAAATGTATAATAAAAGAACAGTTGATGTACTCACCTTCAGATCAATCACTGTTTACAATCGAAAACTTAACAAATATGTGGATTTTGATGTGGGAGGACAAAGGTAGATTGACTTTATTACTGGAGGAAGTGTGATTATGGATTATTATAAACACACAATTTTTTAATAGTGTTTAAATGCCATTTATTAATTTCTGCTTTTAAATAAAGAATGCACATAACAAAGATTCATTTTTACTGCTCTATCTCGCAACGAATCTATTAATCCGCAGTAACAGAAGTCCGTTGTTCCCTCCTTAGAGTTTATTACTCTTATCTTGAGAAAGTACAAAGTGCAAATCATCCTCCCCTTTCTGATCATAATTTGCAAACGTTCATCTACACCAGCGTCCATACTACTATGTGGCTCACTATGAGGGAACTTGGCATAATTTTGTTCATTTTTGCCCTAAACCACAACATTCAGGCCCAAACAACAAAATCAGGTAAGATTTTAAACAACAACAACAACATATTCAGTTATTTGAACGATAAAGGGCTTTATGTATGGTTTGGTCTTTATTTTTACCTCATTACTTAATGTTGAATGTAGAAAATACTATTCTCAAGGTCAAAGTAAGTGCCAAAAATGGTCAAATCAAACAAAACACAACCATACTTGTTAAATTTAATACATATATTTATGTGTATATATATGTATTTATGTGTACCTGTGTGCAAGCCTGATTTTAAGGAAGCAAACTGAATGTAGAATTGCAGTTTATATTTTAAGAAGGCAGAATTTAAATGCACTGAAGTTTTAAAAAATGTACATCATTTTAAGTGTAATTTTTAACTAGAAAAAGAATGTGCATTGAGACAAACCTTGAATTAATACTTAAAATAAAAAAAATGAAAAAATAAAAAACAAAGCTAAAAGTATAGATCAGTTTAAAATGTTACCTATAGAAAGATGTACTTAATTCCCAACAACTTTGATATTTAATAAATTAACTTATATTTTATGGATGTAATAATACTCAATTTGAATTAGTCTGAATTGTAATTCAGTAAATTCCACTTCTTGTCATTCCAATTCAACTTCCTGTGGGGTGTGGCCAGTGTAATTCAAATTCACACTCATGAATCCAGAGAGCCAATTATAAATTCAGAATTTTGCACAACCTTGTTGAGTTTATACAACCCTTTCCATGACTCTATATAAAGTCTTGTTTGTTGTTGTTGTTGCAAAATTGTAACAAATAAGACTTTAAATTAAACCGAATTTGCATAATATTTACAGGAAGTAAAACCTGTAACATTAAAAGTGAAGAAAGAAATAGTGGAGAAAGGTTACAATTAACAGAACCAGAATACACGTGGATTGGGAGGAGTCTGGATAGATTTCACTCTTAAAAACTAAAACATTTCTCATGACACTGGGCATAACCGAGTTATCATTGAGAATCAGGCAGTTGATGTTTTTGTCTGTTTACAATTGCAAATTTACTTGGATTTACCACTTCATGTATTCAAAGAGAATATTTTTACCAGTACAAACAGGTAGAAATGAAACCATTGTCTTGAGTTTTTATAGGACACAATTAGGACACATTGGCTGTACAGGTCTAACACCCTAGAAATCATTAACATACTGTACAGTGAAAAAAATTACAAGATTTACAATCATCATAAAAACTAGGTGTGGACTCTGCCAGACTAGTTACACATTACCTTTCAAAATACAAAGATCACTCCCATTTTCATGGGTGTTTCAATCATTGATGAACAATGTAGCAAATGTATTTTGGTTTTGTTTTTAATAGTGATTCTCTAAATCTTGGACACAGATCTAATACAGTACAAATCACTTTCTCTGTCTATTATTCCCTAAATTCTAGCGGCCTGCAGTCTAATGAAAGATGAAGGGAAAGGACTTGAGTCCGACGTTAAGACTTATATGTACTACGATGCAGCAAAAGACAACTGTTTTCCATTCCGATACTTTGGGAGTGGTGGGAATGCAAACCGTTTCACGGCAGAGAAGGAGTGCATGCGAAACTGTTCACACAGAGCTGATGAACTGTATCCTATGGACGGTAAAAACATAATTGCTTTTATATATGACATGCACATGATTATGCATTGATTCATTCATTTGTTGATTCAATCCTGTCCAAACAACGCTCAAGAAACAATGCTTGACTTAAGATAATACTGCCACCCTGTGGTAGACACAATATTTGATATGTATTCATTTCACTTTTTTTTAACAGAAAGAAAAGCTTGCTATCTTCCAAAAAAGCCAGGGGAATGTGTAAGTCGCTATACCCGTTTTTACTACAGTCCTGAACTCAACAAATGCATGTCTTTTTCCTGGACCGGCTGTGTGGGCAACGGAAACCGATTCCGCTCACTATACGTGTGCAATGCCACATGTTACAAAGTAGCAGGTATGTGGCTAATAATGATTTTACCCAGAGGTATATATGCAAAAGTGCATGTAATTGTGTATTTGTTTGAATAGATGAAGATGGAGGCCCTGAGGAACATTCTGGTGGATCAATCGGTAAGTGAAACTTAAATATGTTTTAAACTCATTTGAATTTTTTTCATGCAAATATGTTAATGTGTTATTATCCCATCAGGAATTATCTTGGGTGTTGTGTTTGGTCTTATTGGTGCCGTTATTCTCATTGTGGTGATTGTCTTTGCTCTCAAGAAAAAGTATGTCATTACAGTATATACTATATATTTTTGTGTTTGGCTTTATTGGGTTTTACTGACAGTGTTTTTGTTGATACATGTTCACATGGAATCTTCTAGGCCTAGATCAAAGAAACGTGGGAAAAAAGAGGAAAAGTCTGCAGAGCAACCGCTGAAAGGGCAGGCCATTGAGATGGGAGGAGGAGAAGCAAAACCAGCCACTCTTGAAGTTTCTACAGTCCAACCCTAAATTTTAAGCCACAAATGTACATTGAAACTTTTAGCCAATCATTGTTTGCATTTAAAAAAAAAGATGTAAAGGGGTAAAAATGTTTGACTGTAATAAAAAGGTACATTCATAATATTCCGGTTGTTTATTTACTTGTACATTATACTTGTGTCTATATTTGGAAGGCCATTTCTAATTTGCAGTGTTTTATATGTCCGCTAACCTGGCTATATCACAATAAACATATTAAGTAGAAATGTCTGCATGGTCTTGAATGCCTTGAAGTGGGGCACAGTTTGCCTGTTGCTGCTTGGAAAATGAATCATCATGTGTGTGTATTATTTATTATATTGCTATTCACAGTTTTATTCACAGAATCATACAGTTTCAGAACACCTCCAATATAATATTGACTTGGAAAATAGTTACACAGTCGAATCTCGTCCCGAGACGTCCAAATTTGCTCATATCCTCACTTCCTCCCTCTCTCTCTCTCTCTCTCTCTCTCTCTCTCTCTCAGTAATCACTGCTCTGCCTACGAACTACGAAGGTTTCTGAATGAATCATGTCTTTCTGTCGATTATTACACACGCTTGTTTAAACATACCGTGCAAGGAAAAGTAAAGCAAACTCGAGACAATAATCCGAGTTAAGACTGTTTAGTACGTTCTCTATTTTGCTGTCTAGGTAGGGCTCACAGTAGGTTTTGAGACAGCCCTAATGTGCGCATGCATGTCTGCTCTCTTAAACCATAACAACACACTGACTTCACTAAGCAGAGCAACATCACTCCTCAGCATTTACACGTTTAAGAATCCACTAACTGGAAAGCGAAAACACATTTTGTGTCTGTTAACAAACACTTTTAGAGTTTAACCTACCGCAGAAATCATCCAGAAGAGGACAGACTGGGCTCGCTCGTGCTTTAGCTAGCACACAGACTCATGGAGTGCCCTCACCTGAGCTCCAGTGTCTGTCTGACGGTGGATCCGACCCGGTTCCCCAACGGTTCCCCTTCCTCATGGTGCTGCTCCGGTGAGTTCGCGTTAAATGCGAATCAGAATTCATTAACAACGAATAACAATTAAGTCCGTTTCCTAAAAGAGCTAGCTAGCTCGAGCTAGCCGAACCGGCTAACTGCCTCATTGCTCTGAGCAGCTCGCGCGAGGAGGCTTTTGTGTTTTTGTACAAATAAAACCGAAAAACATCTCAACATATAACACAACGTGAAACGATAATATTTGGTAAATGTGCTTTATTGAATATTAAACCCACAAACCGAGTAGTTTAGCTTCACACAGCAGTCAAACTTACTAATTTGAGAGTGATAGCGGAAGGCTTATTGTTCTATGTAAATACATTTCAAGGAAATGTTTTGTTTTACCAAATAAAATAAAATACTAAACTACTGTCGCCGTTTTCCTTTCGCTTTCGCCAGTTTATTTCACCCTTTCAGAAGCTTGAGTTAGGTTTTCTTTTCTTAAATACTTTTAATCTTGTTTTATTGCGGTTGGCTCTAATTTGTCATTTGCTTTAATATGATTTACAGTAAATGATTAACATTGATCTTCATTTGTAATGCAGACAAAGGCAGTCTACACAAGCAGGGCTCAAAATAAACCGGAAATAATGTCTGCAAACGTTTTTACAACGTTAGTGTAACGTTACAACATTTGTGGCTTTACATGTTTAAGAAAGCACTGAAATACACAGGGCCTGAAAACTTTTTCACTCCTTCTTTTTGGATTTGGACATTTGCTGTAGGTAGGAAAGTATTAAGAGTGGCAATTTAAAAGCGAGCTATTGTTGATGGTAATTATTGGCTTAGTGTGGGACTGCTTTTACAGCGACCGGTTTTCTGGAAAAATGCTCTGGAGAACATTCGGGTAAGCCATTAAAGGTTGGAGAGACCTTTGAAGTAACCC
Source organism: Carassius auratus (assembly GCF_003368295.1). Taxonomy (NCBI): domain Eukaryota; kingdom Metazoa; phylum Chordata; class Actinopteri; order Cypriniformes; family Cyprinidae; genus Carassius; species Carassius auratus. The sequence continues at coordinate 13,256,399 of NC_039267.1, forward strand.
ATTAGGGCTCATGGCAACCAATTTGTGGAAAGAAGTAACGTTACAGAATCTAGTGTTTGTTTGTCATCATCATAATCAGAATCTCCTTGAAAGGCTTAGATTTCCTCTATAAATAAAAATAAATGTAGGAAGTAGGTTTATTAGAGATATTATAGTGGTAGACAAATATATAAGCCTAACGTTACCCCCACACAAAAGTTTGAGGTCGACACCATTTAAAAAAAAAAAAGTTTTTGGAAAGAGTTTCTTAGGCCCACAAAGGCTCTAAAACGTAGTACAAATAGCAGTGTTATTTAAATTTTAGTTTTACTATAACGTTATATAACATACATATTTGTACTTTTATAAATTAAAGAGGAAACTAATTTGATGTATGGTTGACTTTTGAGGTTTAATACTATAGAAAAGCACAAAAAAAAATTCAGTTAGAGTATTTTCAGCTTGTTTATTTTCATATAAAAATACGGCACGCAGTTGCATCAAACAATGTTATAAACATAATTTAATGTAAATTGTGATAACCGTAATTAATAATCGCATTTGCAATTTTAAGGGAGTAATCTAGAATAATGATTTTTGTCAAAAAATCATGCAGCCCCATATTTCAGGCATTTCACTCTATAGATATTGACATTTATGATAAAAAAAAAAAAAAAACAGTTTCAGATGAGATTGCTTTCATACTAACTGACATCAAATGCTAGAACTACTTTTTTACCAGTAACATTACCAACATATCATGCATCCATACGTTTTACCTAATAGGTTATGATGATGTGTATTTTTGTCTAAAAATGAATTGACATGTTAGATTACACTGAAAACCCATGAACATTTAGGGTGTGACGGCCAGTGGCCCCTCAGCACACCCACGGGACATGAGAAATGCCCCATATCTCTTGTTTAACACATTTCACACTTATGAAACATGTCAGTCATTAGTACTGCTAAAAAAGAAGTAATTACTTAAATGACTGGACCTTTAACATCACATAATTGAAGAAGACTTCAATTTCACTGCACTTTAAGGCCAATTCTTTGGGAAAATCGGACACGACATACCTGTTTAGATGGCTTTGTTCCTAATAACAGCGTGATTTTGTTAGAACATTGCTTCTTTTGTGTGAAGCACATTATATAAAGCATGTTACAATAGTACAGCATTGGCGCTTTCTTAATCAGCACACAGGCGGTCAGCAGGTACGAGGAGACAGAGGGGGTCTATTGACTTTTTCCACATTTGTTGGGTCGTGCACAGACCAGCATTCACGAGAATCGACCGTTCCTTAGCAACAGCTAATTCAGATGCTTGTTGTGCGCTCAGAGGGAAGGTGATCAAGGCAATTAGAAGAAAGCGCTCTCTCCCAGCAGGCCACAGCCAGAGATTACATTCGCACGAGGTTAACATGCCACTTTATCTCTGCACATTACACGGATCTTTATTATACACTAGGTTTCATGTATTGAGCATGTGGGTCTGGTTTCATACATCTGTAAAACACAAAATTATGTTTGTAAAATTACATTACAAAAATATTATAAATTATAAATATTATTAAAAAAAATTATTTAACACATGCTATAAACATTTAAAGAATAATTAATATTGTAAAATATTTAATTATTATTTTTTTATTATTTTTTAATCCCAAGATTACTTGTGTGGGTATAGTATAGAGCTTGAAAAATATGCTTATGCTTTTTTAATAATAATAATTGTATTAATAATAGTAATAATAACTGTTATTATATGTGTGTAATATATTCATTTTTAAGCCCAAGAGAAGCTGACAAATTTTCATATGTAGGGAAAATAATTCATTAAACAAAATAATAAATTAAATAATTAAAATGGTCTTGTTTTTATACATTTGTAAAATGCCAAATCATATCATGGATGTTACTCATATGCTTGTATATTTTGATATTTTGCAGTTTGCCGGTCAAACAAAAGCCCATGGGTTTGCCTGACATGTCTGAACGTGCATTGTGGAAGGTAAGTGCTTAAATTGATATTTTTTAGTCTGTGTGGTTTTGTTTCTTTAAATAGGACTTACAGTAAGTATTACATGTAAATTCATAGTTCTTCATTGTTCAGAATTATGTTTAAGCTACATTTAAAATGTAAAAAAAAAAAAAATATATATATATATATATATATAAGATAAAAGTGCATTCAAATGAATTACATTCTAATATTAAATTTCACACATTAAATGACCTCCCATCTGTTTTCTGTGGCAGGTATGTGAACGGCCATGCAAAAAAGCATTTCGAGGAGATTCCGTCACCAGGAGGCAGTCAAAGGAAGCCCGAGCGAGAAAAGTTGAGTGAGAAGAGTCAGCAGCACTCTGTGTGCATGGACTGTAACAGTTACAGCACGTTCTGGTTAGCTTCTTCCCTATTTTTCTCTCCAGAAATATTTCTCAATTTACAGTAGTAAGATAAGTGTGTCTTAAAGGGACAGGACATACATTATTTTTCAGCCATTTTCTTTCCTGTAGTTACAGATGTGATGAATTTGTGGTGAACGACACAAAATTGGGGCATATACAGAGGGTCAGAGAACATCTGCAGAGTTTGGAAAAGTACGTCTGGTGTTTGTCGATGTGTTATGATTAATAAGTCCATTCATCAATCATTAACCATCACTTAAATACATTGATAATATGATTGTTTTTAAACTGATTTATACTTTTTTTTTTTTTTCAGCTCTGTGTCTAATACTGACAGACAGAGGAAGAGAAAACTGTCAGACAGTTCCTCTCCTGACAGCAAGCTGAAGAAAGACAGCGTGAGTTTAATTGGATTTTGGAAGTGTGTAAAAGACCCTGTTGTGCTTAGATATGTCCATCCACATATCTTACCACATATTTCATTGTTAATAATTACTGGAAGGTAAAAACTTCTGCATGCAGTGCAGATGACACCGGTTTCATAATCCTACATATATAAAATGTTGACACATTACAATTACAGTATAAGTTACAGTTGCAGTATAATGTGAAAAAGTACCCAGATTTTTGCTTTGTAAATTTTATCAGCGAAGTGCATACTTTTTCATTACAACTCTGGATGCATCATTTATCAAATGTGTTCTGGATCTATAATTTTCTTCAATGTCACCACACAGGACAGCACCATAGCACAGTGTGCCACGGGCCTCCGAAACCTGGGCAACACCTGCTTCATGAATGCCATTCTCCAGTCCCTGAGGTAAGAGCGATGCGTAGCCCGGCAGGGTGTGTGTGTCCCAGCTGGTGGAGGCTCAAAGCCTCCCTGCGCTCTGCTGGCTGGTAACGGTGCCTCTGTGGCCTGTGAGCTGGCTGGAGGAGAGCTTGGTGGGCAGCCAGGGGACGGATTAGGCCCTACGCCTGCCTACTGCGGCCAACCTTACACTGGCCGGACTAACGGTTAAACCACAGCGAGCAACTCATGCCAAATATCACATAAACCGTTCAGCTGCATTACCACGAACTACTGAGGCAAGCATTCAGTTACACTACCCCTTTTAACATTTTTTAGCAAGGATGAATTAAGTAGGTTTTACATCTACAAAAAAATGCTGTATCTACAAACAAATACTGTCATTCTGAACTTTACTTTTTATCTAAGAACCTGAACAAAGTGAATGGTTTCCACAAAAATATCACAGTAGGACAACTGTAATAGCAAGTAAAAATAATACAAACCCGATTCCAAAAAAGTTGGGACACTGTACAAATTGTGAATAAAAACAATTGAAAGAAATGTTTATTGTGCTAAATCATGCTGTTGCTCATTCATGTAAAAATATGCTATCAATGCATTAAATCATTGCTAGCACCATGTTAAAACATACTAGCAATGTTGTAAATAATGATAGAAACATGCTAGCAAAGAAAATGAATAATATCAACATAACAAACATGTTAGCAGTGCTAAATCATGTGCATACATTTTTAGCAATGTATTAAGTCATGTTAAAAGTGTATTGCCTTTTAAATCGTTTTGAACGCATGATTTAACATGCCTGTAACATGTTAACAATGTGCTAAATCATGCTATCAACATTCTTAAACATTCTAGCAATGTGTTAATCTTATTAGTAATATGTTAAAAACGTAAAACGTTAAAAAGCTATGTGCTAATTCATATTAGTATGTTAACAAAATGCTAAATCATGCTATCAACTTTCTTAAACATTCTAGTAATGTTAAATCACATTAAAATGTTAGCATGCTAGAATGCTAAAATGCTAAATTGTGCTAGCAACATGTTAAAAAGGCTAGAACCATCACAACACGTTAATCAATCTAGAAATGTTACCAGCATAAAAAACATTCTAACAGTATGTAAAATCATGTTAGAAACACGTTAGTAACATGTTAGACAACATGTTTAACAATGTCTAAAAAGCGTTTGCCATATTTCTCTGACTAATAAAATGCTTCAAACTTTAAGCTTTTCTACGTTATTTAAAACATTCAGACAAGGCTTTGACAAGTCATCAAACTGCAATATAACTTTAGTTTTTTAAATGAATCTATTGTTGCAGAGCTGTTATCGTTTTTTTTAAGGCCTGGATAAAACACTAAACCTACCTAAAAAAAAAAAAAAAATCACATTTCCATTTGCGCACTTCTGCTGGCCATGATCAATGGAAAAGGAAGCCTTGGCAAAGTTACCATAGTATTCTGGCACACTGTCTGTGTTTAATTTGTGTTTGGAAAGATTTACCGAACGGTCGTAACTCAGAAGGATCTTGAGTCATGTTTAAGACATCTCTGTTTGGTTACACACTGGTTTTTGTTTCCTGTCTCCAGTAACATCCAGGTGTTCAGCTGTTATTTTAAGGAGCTGCCCTCGGTGGCCTTACGAAGCGGGAAAACCGCAGGAAGGAGAATGTACCACACCAGAAGTCAGGGGGACAGCAGTGTGTAAGGTCCTCTCCACTGAAATTCAAATGCTGTCCTTTATTTTAAAGAAATAGTGAGAACATACTTTCTATAATGTAAGCCCTTACAATATATCATATGCCAAGTCATATACAATATACCAGTCTAGATGTTTATGGAGTGGCTTAAAGATTTATTATACCTTGACAAACATCTACTGTGAAAATGACCAAAAATATGTTATTATTTGGTAAATAATTTACATTATAAAGTCTTAAATGGGATGTTTTTTATGTTTAATTTTCTTTTTCTAGTTTTCTCTGGCCAAAAATTCAGCTCACAAAACACTTGTGGTTGAGTGTTGACGCAATCCATGTTTATCCTTACTACAACCTGTATTTAATAGTCTGAGTCTTTTCGTTGTTACATTGTTTTGTAGTTTGTTTATGGTTTTTGAAGATGAAGGAAGCCTATTGATTTTGTTACCCTGAACACAAAATTTTGTGATGAGTTCCATTGTGTTGTTTGGTTAAAGCATGGTTTTTTTCCTCTGCAGTCTGTCACTCTAAGAGCAGGCCTGATCTTTCAGTTTATAGGCACTGTCCTGGTGTCTCTAATATACTGGAGACCCTGTGATGTCCATTAACATACCTCCATTTCTCTGCTCTGTTGTGCAGGTCTCTGGTCGAGGAGTTCAGGAAAACACTCTGTTCACTTTGGCAGGGGAGTCAGACTGCCTTCAGCCCAGACGCTCTCTTTTATGTCATCTGGAAAATCATGCCAAGTTTCAGGTATCATAAAAATCACACAGCTAAACAATGTGTTGCAGTCTTTCCAGGATTTATTTTTCCAAAATTCAGTTCATTATTTAAGCACTTAGAAAAATATTTTGTCCATTTTTATTTGTCATTGGTTGGCCGATTTGGATTTTTTATTTTTTTTTAATGGCCGAATTTCATTCTTGTATCTTTTTTTTAATTTGAGATGAGTGGTTGATGGCTAGACAGACAGATAGATGTCAGACTGCTTAAGTTAAAGATGGATGTAAACACATAATTAGAAATAAATAATTAGAAAATTAATAGAATGAAGAAGAAATGTAACCTTGATAAAAAAAGAAAATACTTTAGGTAGGAGCTTTGTGATTTTGCAATCTTATTTTATTTTATTCTTTTTCCACAGAATCATGAAAATAAAAAGTGCACAACAATCATATTTTCTAAAATAAGGATCAGTTTATTAGTGCTGTTTCCCAGCTTCCCACACTTGTCTAAAAAAGGCAAATTTATCGATCATTTAAAAATGGCAAACATTTGCAGATATATCCGCCATAGCAATATATATTGGTCAGTGACCAATTTTTGCTCTGTTTTGTGTACTAAATGTATTTAATATTACAATATTAAAAGTCAAAAATTAAAATTTTACTACTATATTATTATCTGTAATAATATTGAATAATATTAAACAGTAAAAAATGTAATGTAAAGTGTAAAAGGATTAGAAATTATACTGATGAATATTGCCATATTTACTGATATGCTGTTAAAACATGGATGGATAGACAGAACATATGGCCAAAAGTTTAGGGACACCCCCTTCTAATGAACAGGTTTGACTACTTTTGTAAAATCTTAATGTTTAGGCATATAATGATATTCTAGGGAATTGTGTGCTTCGTATTTTATAGCAACAGTTTGGACAGGACCCTTTTCTATTCTGTTGATTCAGTCAGTGTGGAAGAACTTGACTGGTCTGTAGAAAGCCAAGTCCTCGTCCCAGCTGAACACCTCTGGTGTGACTTTAAATGCAGACCTTGAGCCAAAAACTCATCACCAAACACCAAGGACTTGTACACATGAGTACATTCATTTTAGACACTTCCAAAACATTTGCAACAGAGATGGAAAACCATTTTTTAAATACATGAATTGTTTCTATCTTTGTTGCAACAGTTTTGGAAGTGTTTTAAAGAAGGGGGTATCCAAATACTTTTATCCATACAGTGTAGATAAATAGATCAAACCATTTAGAAATCAATCAATCAAACAATTATTTTCTCTGAAGTAACTTGCTGACAAATCATTCAAAATAATAGCAGCAGTCTCTTTAAGAAGTACATTTTGACTTGACAGTCCGGTGTATTTTGCAGGGGTTACCAGCAACAGGATGCTCACGAGTTCCTGCGTTACCTTCTGGATCATCTCCACCGAGAGATGCAGGGGAGCAAGAACGGGTCGCCCAGTCCCACCCTGTCCCCGGACCGAGCCAAACTCACCTCCGAGAACAAATGCTGCATGTACGAACATATAGTCATCATTTGTACCCCCAATCTAACAAACAGGTCAAACCTTACACCACTCCATGAGCAAGCAACCTTTCAAACACAAACCAGGTGCCACAATATTTAAACATGAAAAAAAGTACAGTTTGTCTTCAGTGAACTACACAGATGGTTCAGGGCAAATTTCTAATTCGAGGTAGGTCTATCTCAGCAGGTCGCCCCTCGTTCCATTTCTCTCCTGCTAGTTTAGCGAGTACGTGGGCAGCAGTGATAAAGATAGCTCTTTACGCCACGCAGAGGGAAGTCTTTTCCGTACACAGACACGGCTGTTCCCACATTTGCCTGCTGCTAGAGCCAGAGCCACCCTGTTGTGTTTGTATTAATAGCTGCAGACAAGTGAGGAAGCCCTTGGCCGAGAGCTGCGAGGGTGACCTGAGTGGATTTGCAGGGGTTATTGAAAAGGAAGTGCAGTGTTGTGGCGTGCTCAGTGGATTGTGCTGAACAGAATGGCAGGTTAATCCTGCTGTGAATAGACAGACTAGATGTGCTTTCACAAAGTCCTGATTCCGTCCAGCGCTCTCGGGATCAGACTTCTGTGGGTTTATTTAATAATGGAGAGCGATTTTGCTTTTTTTCAGAAATGGGACCTCGACTATTGTTACATCTGTGTTTGGTGGCATCCTGCAGAATGAGGTGTACTGCTTGATATGTGGCACCGAGTCTCGAAAATTTGATCCATTCCTAGGTGAGCCGTCAATTCAGTCTATTTAAGCTTTGAAAGCTTTTGTTGCAATGGTTACGCTAAATCTCACTCTCCTCTAGATCTCTCATTGGACATTCCCAGCCAATTTCGAATCAAGGCCAGGAAAGACCAAGAGCCGGGGCCGACGTGCACTTTAAATGGTAAGAGATGACATTAGATACTATTACTTGGCTGCATTTTAGTCGACTTTGTTGACTTAAGGGTGTTAATTTTTGCACATTAAAAAATAAATACAACCTCACGTTGTGTCAGAAACATTTACACACTGCCTCTGACATAAATTATTTTTGGATCAGGTTCTATTTTTCGCCTGCTTTTGTTTTTATCCATAGCAAGCATTTTGATAGAAAAGGATAATGATAAAAAAATTAAAAAATTGCATACGAAAATGTCAAACTCCTTGTGCAAAGACCATTAGTCAGTATGTAGGCCTACTGTCTCTCAGATTGCCTTCGGAGCTTCACAGACCTCGAGGAACTGGATGAAACCGAGCTGTACATGTGTCACAAGTGCAAAAAGCGACAAAAGTCCACCAAGAAATTCTGGATCCAGAAACTGCCCAAGGTATCAAAATATCAGATTTTTAAATAAATGGTGTTTTATGTCATTTGTAATGGTTATACAATGTCTAATCCGATTGTAGGTGCTTTGTTTGCATCTGAAGAGGTTTCACTGGACAGCGTTTCTGAGGAATAAGATTGACACTTATGTAGAGTTTCCGATGTGTGGCCTTGATATGAAAAGCTACTTGCTAGAGGTGAGTGAACCATTTGTTTTTTAATTATAGTTTTGTAATATGTTTTATGTTATTTAATTAGTTTTTAATACTTAACATTTAATATCTAACATACTTAATATTTAATTATTTTATTAAAAAATATTCAAAATAATATTAGTATTACTGTTAATTTAATAGTCCACTGTGTAATAGTAAGGTAACATGTAATGTGTTAATTAATATTAAATTAAATATAATAATTGTATATTATATAAAAGTAATATTTTTAAGATTTTTTTAAATATTTAAATAGCTGTAAAAACATATTTTATATGAAGTAGTGAAATGTTACTATTAATTGACCAACTACGTGTTCATTGAATATTTAATAAGTTTTATTTTTAAAGTTAATATTAAGTAACAATACAGAATTAATGTAATATGTTTTCATTTGTTCACTTAAATAATGTTAAATATAATTACACATATATTAAATAAATTAATACACTGCATAAACTCTTATATGAATGATAAATATTGTTGCATTATAAGTTATGTTATAAGTTACAAATATGTAATATAATAAAGTGTAATTAAATACAATATATAATAATATAATAAAGTTATTTTACTTCAATATAGTTGTAATTTGAATAACTCACAAAATTGTATTCATAATTGTATAATTGAATGTAATTATTAGGGCTGTCAGAAACGACATGAGGGTTTTTGGTGAACTAGGCCTATCCCTTTAATGTTTTTATGATTCTTATTTTATTAAATAATAGTCTAAATAAGAAACTAAATCTGCCAGTAGGTGGCGGTAAATGTCTTAATTCGATTCGGTCAAACGGCTGATTCATTAAGGAATGAAGTAAATGGCTCTCTATGAATGATTCTTTAACCTGTTGAGCGGAATGATTCCCTGTATGGAATTTAGAAGGTTCGGTGATGTCACATAACTGCCAAATTCAAACTGTGTTTTCACGCCTTGGCTGACGCTGAGACGCCGCTGCACTTGTTATATAATCACAACCATGCAGTTTTTTTAACCACGTAATGTTTTTTTTTCTTCATATTTGTCAACAGTCAACTGTATGTAATGTAAGATGATGTACAGGTCTGGGGCTGGGGCCAGTGCGTTAAAATATTTTAATTGTGTTATTTTATCATAACCATTAATGTGTTAAATGGACAGCCATAGTAATTGTATACCTTTATATAAAGCATATGGTTAAAATAAATATTACGATATTATATAAATATAATGTTTAGTTATATGACATCTTGTTTTATGTCATACTGATTTCATAACAATTCTGTAATTCTGCTCAGCCTGAAAACAGCTTGCCAGAGAGATGCCTGTATGATCTTGCTGCAGTAGTGGTGCATCATGGTTCTGGGTAAGAAAACGCTGGCCTTGTTCTGTTATTAACAGTACAACACTGTTTCTCACTTCCCACGACTGTAATAGAGATATATTTCACGTGTTGCACACATCTCATTTACTGCAGCAGCCTGAAGTTGGGTTTCTTTGTCCTCCACTAGAGGGCGATGTTATATCAGTAGCTCTGCTAATCAGTTCCCACTCTGTACAGATAATCAGATCACTGTCCTCTCCCACAGCATCGGCTCGGGACATTACACGGCGTACGGGCTTCACGAGGGCCAGTGGTACCACTTCAACGACAGCACGGTCACTCTGGTCAGTGAGGAGGCTGTGCTGAAAGCCAAGGCCTACATTCTGTTCTACACAGAGCACACCGATCAAGAGAGTCCAGCCAAGCTTTAAGACTTCCTCCAGATCAGTTATGGGACCTTCATACGTGTGCCGTCATCTGTCTCTTGTCTTGTGCTATCCAGTTCTGATTTTTTACGTCACAAACCTCAATATAAACCGAATTGCTGCTTGCGTTTGGACTTGATGACTTTTCATTTAATAGACTGTCCCAGTTTTTGTCTTCATAGCGCCACCAGTGTGAAATGAGATTCCAAAGGCAATTCTTCAGGGGGATTTTGGTCTGCCGAATGAACTCAAATTGACTTTAGAAACAAAATGCTTTACAATTGATTCTTTCCTCTTCTCACTTAGTGTTTTTCCGTCGTCTGAAATGATGACAGCTGTCACGTTTCTGACGTCTCCTACTCACGCCAACGATCTGCTCGCTGCTCCAGGAAAAAACGTTTCTGTTCGGCTCGGAAATTCATTCTCGTCTCCTGAGCCTGCTGTTCAGTGATCTAGGTTGATGTGGAGGGGTTTCCGAACTAAAACTTGAAATGTGTGATTTTACGTGACAAAACAAGATGTCGTCTGTATCACATAGCAGTAGTTGACTCTGATCACCTCACTAATGTGAAAATGACTTCCGAAGGGTCCAGTAGCTCACGTGTCTCGTTTCCTTAACGCTTGAAAGTGTTTGACCAGATGTAAACTTCCTGTCCTTTTAGAATTAAAGGGATGCAGATTGTGCAAAAGTTGGTTTGTGTGTTTATTGTATTATTTTCAAAATTAAAACGTATGCAATAAATAATTGTAATAACTGATCCATTTGGCAGCTTATGTTGGCCAAGACCTCACTTCACGAGTTCGGAGCAGTATTATTTTAGTAACTATAGTTTTTATAAATGACTGTTGATTTTTTTTGGTTGGGGGTTTAGTTTTTTTTAGATAAGTTAAATGAGAAATGTTGTCTGGGCAAATATCTGAATTCTATAATAAAATAGTTCAAAGTTTCATGTCAACAAAAGTTTTTTTTTTTTTTTTTTTTTTTTTTTTCTCGTGGCTTTAGTTAATATTTCCAGTTCTGGCTGACATATAAAAGGACCAATCACTGTTTATTGTATTTTTATAGAACGATTGGGACCATGTAAAGCTGAAATCAAGTGATTCCTTTCTTCCTCACAATTGATAATCCTTGCAACCTTGTACCTTTTAAGATGGATTTTGTATGCAAAAGTTGTGCAAAATGAGCCAATCTGATTATTGCTTGCTAAATAGAGAAAGTGCATGCCATTGTGTGTGTACATACAAATATGCATCAGATGGTCCGTGGGTGTGCTGTCTGAGGCGGAGACTAGCTGTGCCCCACTTCTGTATCTCACAATGCAAATAGGGTAAAAAAAAAAACAATCATTAGATTACTTTTTTTTTTTTTTTTTTGCTGAACAGAGATGAAGTAAAACTAAAAATGTGGCACATTTGATAATATTATGTCAGTTCAGTGTCTTGCATTGTCGGTGTCATGCCTTTTCTGTTATCAATTCAACAACAAAAAAATAAAGATAATTAGATTTATTAATTATATATTACATGAATATTTTATTTATATGTATGTGTGTATACACACACACACACACACAGCGGGCAAAATAAGTATTAAACACATCATTTTCATCAGTAAATATATTTTTAAAGGTGCTGTTGACCTTTTGTCGGTCAGAACCCAAGTAATCCATGCATACAAAGAAAACAAATAAGTTCAGAAATTAAGTTCTGTGTAATGTATATGTATGAATAATGATAATATTATTAAACATTTTTCACAATGTACAGTGATCTCAATGTTAACTTGGGTGTATTTTACATACAAAAGAACACGCAGTTGCACAGTTTGAAGTGCTGACACTGAAATGAATGCTTCTGTATGTGCTGTTCTCAAACACGGGTGTGGGTTCAGTCAGACTGTGTCACAGCGCACAACCGCATGCATTTCCTCTGCTCTGCACATGTCACTGCTGCAGGTGGAGCAGTGTTCTCTTCTACCTTACTTGAAACAGTGACAAGTACCTTCATTCTCGAATCTTTGTCAAAGGACTACTTCCAGTGTCACCCACTATGAAATGTAAACGTTGAATGGTTTTTAATGATGTAAGCCACGCCAAACAAGAGCATAAGAGGGCGTGCTTCGTTCCCATTGTGAGTTCTTCTTATCCTTCCCCCTCGCTCTTTCTATCAATTGCTGCCACCCACACGGTCACTTTTGCACAAGCTCCCAGGGGCAAAACAAACTTCAGGGCTCCCCACTCGCCACGTGCCAGAGCTATCGTCTCTGACAGGCAGGAAGAAGAGGAGTGGAGTAACAGCTGCTCGACTCGCTCACAGGTGTCTGTCTGAGGCCGTCATACTTTAGAATGGACAATAAAGTTCATTCTCTCTCTCTCTCTCTCTCTCTCCTGATAGACCACAGCTGCCAGTAAGATCACGTTGCTTGTGCTATCAAGTGCAACTGCGTCAATAGCTGCACATTATGACTCAGTAAGAGTGACTCAAACAGTACAAGCTGCAATTGCACTTCACCCGAGAAAGATTCACCAGGTCCACTGTGAGTTATCAGGTGCCATATCAAGAGTAGATATTGTGTAGAATAATTCCAGTAAGTAGGCAGGAATGCTATGCTAGCCTAGCTTATTTTAAAAGTACACTTTGCCCAGTGAGCACAAGTTGTGTCGTCATTTTTGAAATTCTGTTTGGTGCTGCTAATGGTGCAAAATTACTTCACCTGTACTTCATTGTTGGGGCAAGTTACTTTTGAAAGTAATGCATTTATTGTGTTATGCATATAAAAGTAAGTAATTGTAGTAGTTACTTTTTATGAAAAGTAATGCAATACTTTCTCATTACTTTTTGACCCCTGTGTTGGGCTTGCTACTTTGTTTTTAAATAATAAAAAAGTATTTATTTCCAAAAACATTTTTTTTTTCAGGTGTAAAGGCTATTTCACACCAAAACTGAAGTTAATAAGCCTTCGGCTGAAGCAAGTGTTTGTGCACTTACTCCCAGTTTCTCTCAACATGGGACAGGACAGCTGTCAGGGATTTCATGGAAAACAAATTTACTAGCATTACTTATTTGAAAAAGTCAGATATTTTGTTGTAAATTTAAAAGTAATGCATTATATTTACAAGGTACTTTAAAAACAGTAAACTAATTACAGAACTTGTGTAACTTGTAATGTGTTACCCCCAACACTGCCTGTAATACTGCAGGAAATATATTCATTTCATTCAATGGAAAAAATTTAAGCAAGGCAACATAAATCATAAATTACTCAACTTTTAAAACCTGAAAAGATTTTAAAACACGAGGCATCATACACTTGTCAACTTAGTAAATTGTTACAGAGAAAAAAGACAGAATGACTAAGGACCTAAAGTCATTCCCAACATAAACACATGCAGAAATGTTGTTTTAAAGTAATTCTAAAATCTAAAACATGTTTGATATAGTGCGACTGGATTGAATCATAAGCTGCACCAGAGGAAAACAAGCACAAAAACAGCTCAAGAGATTGCATTTGTCTGTTGCATACATAATTAAGGATGTTTTTTTTTTTTTTTTTTTTTTTTTACAAGCAACCATACTAAAAACTGACTCTTATTCCTTGTGAGGTTTAAATTAACTAAATATTATTACATTTAAATATTATGCATTTTCTGGAGGACAAAGTCTTCAAAATGAGACACGGTAATAGTCCGAGGCAAAAAAAACTGGAATCTGTGCCCATCACACACTACGCTATTTTCCATGAAACTCCAACTCTCCAAAATCTGCGGACTGACATGGATTTGATTCTGGAAAATTTCTGGCAAACTGGCAGAGAGCCTTTTGTGTAAATGCAAGGTGGACTCATAAAGCAGGAAAACTGGATCACAAACAGAGACTTAATCTTGTGGGCAGCGCTCTGACAGTCCATGTCAAACTCATTTTCTGATCCCATTCCCCTCTCCTATCACTTCCTGTCTCTACTTAGCTAAGGCAAAAACATCCCCAAAAAGTACATATAAAAAAATATCCCAGCATCAGACCATTGTAACATTACCAGGATTAGAACCATCCCCGCAGGCAAAGGACATCAATAAAAAGTCAGGTTGACGCTGGACATGACGTCGGACAGACAGACCTCAGTATTTGATGCCAATTTGACATTGACTTACACAACCAGCTGGAGTCAGCTGACGTCATTATTGGACATCATTGATTTAGACATTGAATTTTGGTCACCTGTCGTTGTGTGTCTGCTGGGATAAGATCCGAAACAGTGAAATGTGCTGTAACAAAATAAGCTCTCCTCGAGAAGCCATTCTCTTTATTTATTGTGTTATCTTTTTAAAAATATGTGCATTTGGCACCGCTAAACTGATGGATAATTTCGCGGTTTGCAGTGTCCACATTGCATTTGTATTGCCGATTTTGAACTGGAAACAACCACTAAAACAAGGGTTTTAAACTTTACCGTGATGTCCAGTTTAAATAAGGCCATGTCCACACGATCACAGGTATTTTTATAAACAACGTTTTTTCTTCTTCCGTTTAAAAAAAAGGTCCACATAAAATGCAAATGCATGGTATGATTCACTGCCAAAACAACAGGTGGCGATATAATCTCAACCATAAAGCCATGTTGGCCAATCAAAAGCCTGAAAAAGTTTCCAGTAGAAACTGGACATAACAGCGCAGGCTCCGACGTCACAAGCCAAAAATTCTGGTTTTGCTGTCTACACGATAACACTGCAACCAGAGTTTTTGAAGATCTTCACCCTGGCAGGCTGTTTCAAAAAATGTTGGTTTCAGTGACCGGGTGCTGGGTTTGCGTGTGGACGTACAGCCAAACCGCGTAAAAAGCTGTGGTTTTAATAAATAACCCCGTTCTTGTGGACAGGGCCAAGTGTCCGATTGAAAGAACTGTATTTTTTCTCCCTTTTTTTTTGTGTGTGTGCTTTACCAATGCACAGTAACACAGTGAGATGAGTTGCACTCAACATCCAATTACAAGTGGTCAGAAGAGACGCATTTGAGAGAAATCTACTATCAGGTGTAAATGGAAATGTGTCTCCCTTGACCACTTGTGATCAGATCAACCCATATGCAAGCAGAACCAGGTGCCTCAGTGTGGACTGTCTTGCTATTCCCCATCCCCCAAGATGCAGGGCGCTGAGTGATAAACAGAAGTCACCACACTCTAAACATCCCTCACAACTGCCTCTTGTCCAGGCGTCAGAGACAGATGGACTGGAAGAGTCCATGTGCCTCACACATTTCCATTTTTGACCATGCAGCAGTCCTCCCAAAATAACCCCCATTCCTCACAACCTTATATGTGCAAGGCCTCAGCGAGGCTACAGTCTGGGGGAGAATCACAAATCCAGACCACATGAGACACGCCGTTGTCCCATTGTTGCTTTGTGATCATTGTGGTTGTCTCCTGTCTAGCTATGCATCTCACAGAACTAGATCAGGAGTGTTTGTTACACCTTTTTTCGTACCTAGACAAGGACAGTTGCCGCAGCCTGTCCCTGACCTGCGTACGACTAAGACAAGTCTTCCTGGACCCACAACTGTGGACGCTACTTCACTTCAGGTCCCTGTGTGAGCTGAGGAGGGACAACTATGTTCTGGGCTCTTCGCTAAGGTACCTGGCTGTATGCTGGCACTCGAGCAGGGTCAAAGTGTGCAACATTGAGGACTGGATGAAGACCACATTCCAGAAGGACCTCTGCAGGAAGCACGAGAGCCTCGTCAGTGACTTCCTGGAGCGTGTTTGCCACATGTGAGTGTTTCTGTTTGTCTTGGCATCAACATTCATTTTTGTCATTGGTTTGATCTTGGACGAGCAGATGTTGCTACCCTGATGTATTTAGACAGATGAAGCAATCTTAACAAATCCCATCTCCACTTTTGTTTTTAAAGTATAGTAATGGCACCTTGATTGTTTACAGACCTTTGCACTTTTCAAACAGTCAAAGAATAATGTTTGCACAAATCTGTCCCATTTTAAACAACAGTATCCCATGGCTTTCAAATGGTATAAAATACTAACTATTATTAACATAAACTTGTGAGACAAACTAAAATTTTAGTAGCTTTTGCCATAGTGCTTCTATATCATTTGCACTCGCATATTTTCAAACTTAGTGCATAAAGCAGTGTTGAATCCTAGATTTTACATCAGTGACACCAAATCACATTCAATTTTTGTTTCATAACTGATCATGACCTGTCGAGATTGATATGCACAAGAGCAAATGAGATCTGAACGCTATAGTGGAGGGAACGATTGTGAGTAAACAATAACTTGAAGTCACCATGAAATCAAAATGGACATTGCTTATATTTCGGGTAATGCTGTGCAATGTGTTTATTATAAATGTTCCTACAGCCTTCATACTGACTATTTTTATGATGTCTTTATATTTTTTGTTGTTTGTTAGTTTACTTTTTTGGAGCTTGAAACATCTAGTTACTGCTTCTGTTGTATGGAAAAGAGCAGCTTG
This sequence comes from Carassius auratus, assembly GCF_003368295.1. Taxonomy (NCBI): domain Eukaryota; kingdom Metazoa; phylum Chordata; class Actinopteri; order Cypriniformes; family Cyprinidae; genus Carassius; species Carassius auratus. Next base: position 13,273,312 of record NC_039267.1, read on the forward strand.
AACATTCTTTGAAATATCAGCTTTTGTGTTCTCCACTTAAAATAAGTCAGGTTTGGAACAACATGAGGGCGAATAATGACATTTTTGTAAGGACTAACTCTTCAAGTCACAAAATTACCAAAATATTTTAAACTCATGGTAAAACCAGTCACAATTGAATGTTTATGATCTCTATCTGGCTTAGGAAGGAGCATATATGCCTTTGGCTGTGAAATAAATGAATTAAATCTCTATATAAATGGAAGCAAAGACACTGCACTGCAATTTTAAACATTGTCTGCAACAACTGGCCCATCAGACCACAGCTGCAGGCACACCGCAGACCATTCAATCAACAGGAAGCTGTGGGACCGTCACCCAAAGTATGGACTCAGAGTATGTTTTACCACAATTATTTAAAAAACAGAGCAATACGCCGACCATTCAGACGTTTTTATTTTTGTGTGTTGCAGCATTACTCATTTACCAGGTTCTATTATGAGTTGAGAAGGTTTACATGGGTACAGAACATAAAGCAATTTGAAACGTCTGTTTTCGAGGAACACAGCTACATTAGGACATAGCATGAATTTTTTTTTTAAGGAAAAGACGTCAGTGGTGGGAAGCTTAAACGTACTTCAGCATGAGCTGATGTTCCTCACGTAGCCATTTAACTCCACCAGTTTCGGACTAATAGGGATCTTCTCAAACCTCCGTTCCTTAAATATTCATCAGAAACACATTTTAGCTTCAAGCAAGCACGTCATCACAGTCTTCCACTGATAGATGCGGCTTGTGTTCGAAGCGTGCTGAGGCTGGGAATGCAGTTTGCCTCATGTTTTGAGTGACACAGGGTCTGTGGAGTAGCACGCAGAGCACAACTGAATTACCCTCTGGAGTTTTTAGGACAGATCTGTACAGCCTCTTCCAGGCAGCCAATAATGACGGGAGACATGATGGAGCTCTGTGGTCTTTCTGGCTGCTGTTTTGCACAGTAAACTCACTTAAGTCCCTTTCACACTGCGATTCCAGAAAATACACGGGTAATGTGTCCCGACAATTGTTCCTGGGCACTAGATTTTGCCCCTGTCACACTGCCAGTGATTACCTGAAATATTTGCGTGCATTCACACACAACCCGTAAAGGTCCTGCAAAGACAGGTGACATTAAGATGTGATGTGTATGGTACAAGTCAAAGACACTAGAGATGTTAACTTTCACTTAAGCCTGTGAACGATCTCAGTGTCAGCGCAGAAAGTGAGGAACTAAAGCCCCTTTCACACTGCCATTCCGGCAAATACAGGGGTAAAGTGTTCCTGTAATTGTTCCCTGGTCGCTAGATTTGGCACTTTCACACTGCCAGTGATGACCCGGTATATGTGCGTGCTTTCACACACAGCCCTTGAAGATCTCATAACGACACGTGATCTCGGCGCGAGACGTGTAATGTAGGAGCCGACAACTCTTGGCACGTTATACTTTAACTGAAGCAAGCAAACGATCTCGGCGTCAGCGCGGAAAGTGAGGAACTAACTGATCTCTGCTTCATTACAGTTTGCACATATGTTTCCGTCGCGAATGTTGATCTTCCTTCAAAACAGCCGGTAAAAGAGTCGCACGATAACGTGCGTCATCACTTCGATACGGAATTAGATCTGGCTTTTGTTCACACAGCGCTCGTTCCGGATCGATTACCGCAATGTTACTAGGTCCCCGACCCGGGTCTATTCGGTAATCAATTCCGGGACGTGGTTGCTTTCACACAGAAGGCGACCAGGCAATGTTACGGGAATATTGCGGGTCCGACGTGCAGTGTGAAAGGGGCTTAACTGATCTCTGCTTCATTACAGTTTGCACTTCTTTTTTTTTTTTTTTTTGCAAACACTGATCTGCCTTAAAAACACCTGGCAAAAGAGTTGCGTGACAATGTGCATCATCACTACGACACACACTTTACGCCATTGGTTCTGGCTTTTGTTCACACAGAGCTCATTCCAGGACAGAACCCAGCAATGTTACTAGGTCCCCAACTCGGGATAAATCCCGGAATCAATCCTGGGACCTGTTTGCATTCACACAAAAGGCAACCCGGCAATATTCCGGCAATTTTCCGGGTCCAACGTGCACCGTGAAAGGGGGTCTAGTGTTATAGGTTCCTCAGGTCTGTGTTGTGGTTGATGGTTTCCTCAAGAACAATCTGATAAATGTTTATAGAACACAAAGCATGTTTGTTAATGAAAGTTTTAATCAATAAGTATGAAGGAAGAGTGTGCAGAGTGTGAAGGTTCTCACACCACGATGCAAAATTCTCTAAAGAACCAAAGCCAACTCAAGATGGTTATTGAGGGTTCTTAAAAGGTTTTTTTTTAGGTTAAGAAGTTTTTAATGTTACATTGTGTGTTCATCAGTGCAGTGCCAGTTGTTCTTTGACCAGAGAAAATTGGAAATTGGAGAGAAGCAGAAATATGTTCCTCTGAGTGAAGTTGAGCCTACAATCAGTTCTTTGTTGATGAGGGTGGAATGCACATGTGTCGCAGTCACTGTGCGTTGTGTGTGTGTGTCTCGCTCACTTTCCTACAAAGACACAGACACACACACACAGACACACACACACTTGCTGACGCCATTGTGGCAATACATTTCAGCTGCAGGAAAATGTATAAAACACTAAGCACCTGGGGAAGAGACAGTCTCAGATGGTGTCATTAAGTTCAAGTAGAGATCTAGTTTTATTCTTCATATAAAACTTTTATTTTCTTTCTCTTCTTGAACACCTTTTGCCAACTTACTCTTGGCATCTATTAAAATTCTGAACCGAAATTAGAAATTAGTCCTGGACTGTCTTTTTTGAGAACCAAACTTGCTCCCACTCTAGAGCAGGGTCTAACCAGCACAAGTGGTACTACTAGTGACGTAAGTATACATTGATTGGCCAGATGTGTTCAAAAAAAGCCCTAACCCACCATGGTTTAAAACACTGTGTAAACATACTGCAAACATTGTGTCAACTTATTTGGCAAGTATAATGAACAGCGAGAGATGGACGGACGCTGAAGTGCTGGCACTTGTATCAAATGTAGCACTGTTGAGTTGTTGTTGGAGATTTCGTCTTTCCGTTCTTTAAATCGCTTTACAAATACGTCTACATTCCATGTCCATTATTGTGAAACCCACGAGACACAACAAAAACTCAGCGTCCTCCATCCTCCTGTTGTAAATGTTGTTTTTCTTAGTTTCACAAATGAGGTCGCTGTAGACCGGTTTACGTCACTTCTTAATACACATTCTCAATGCGAAAGCAACCCTTTAAATGGTATTGGGAAATAGCTCACGCAAATTGTTCGCAAAAATTGGACTTTAAAATAAAGTGTGATGAATATTATTCTGAATATCTATCAAAACATCCTTAAAATGGTCAATTTACCCAAGAACTATATCTATATAGTAAGAGTAAAAGTAACCTTTCTTGAATTAGTAGGAAATGCTGATGATCACAATATGCCATTACTTTAAATGGCCTGTAACTCTCAAAACGACAACAATTTGACTGCTTTGATCTCCAGCAGACCTTTGGCTCCAAAACAAGAAACTGAATGCATTTGTTACGTATAATTCGCATGATAAATAACCATTTCTCAAAACAGGCTATTAGAAACCAAAAAAATAAAGAAAATAAAGAACGCAACTACATTTGACCACATCCATGCGCTGTATGGGACTTTTCTGTTGATGTTCTTGGCATAGACCAGTCATTAGGGCCGCTTCAGGGAAAAGAAGTCTCTAGTCTCATTCCTACAGCCATAGACACACCCTCCACAGCGTCCCGAGAGAGATATTAGTCTCTTGAAAGACTACTGTCACTGTGATGACTCTATAAGTTCAAAGAAAAAGCGCTGAATCCAATCCCTTTTAAATTACCATCGTGCAACGTGTGGGATGTCTACAGAGGCCGTATCCACATGGGGAAACCTTCACGGTTTGTGTTATGCAATATAAGTAGGGTTTTGGCCCCCAACACCCAGCCTCATTCAAAGTAAAATAAGACAGTTACGTCTTTGTTAGTCTTTTTGTTAAGCCTGTTTGATGGAAATGCCTTTAAAAAACCAAAGCAAACAAAACATCTGCACAAGAGAAGGGCGGAGCTACCAGAGGAAGGCATGCTTATGTAACCGGGGATGATGCGACTCATTTATCTGGCGTGTTTACTTCATCTGGCCGGCTCTGAAAGCTCCTCCCGCTCAAACACAATGCCTGAAAGTTGCTCCAGCAGAAAAAAAATACTATCTAACCGACCGATTCCCGAGGCTTTGAATTCTTGCGAGCTTCTCTCATCCTTCCTCTCCTGCTGATCCCTTTATCAGACCGTCTGTGTCACCGATGGCCGTCTGCGATTAAAAAAAGCAATGACACGTGTGGTGTGAGATCCGCCCCATGGTCAGGGTTATTGGGACAGTGCTCATAACACTTACAGGCGGCTGGAATGTGCCGGTCTCACATGTGGTTAAGTGGTAAGATTATGTAAGAGTTTATATAATCTGCATCAGTAAACGTGATTGACATCTCAAAGCTACAACCATTAGCTCCCTCCGTGTGAGTGTGTTTGACCCTGTGTGAGTCTACCAGCAGGCTGCAGCAGAGGAGAATCACGGACACACAGAAGGGTGACTCGTCAGTAGCCAGTGAGGAAGGCTCCTGCTGCCCGAGCTCATGACATGAGAAATGGCTCGGCTTTCAGCTGGTGCTATTTTGCAAGAGCACCAGCTGTGTTTGTGTGGCAAAAACAGCTGATACAGCAAACACTGACTTAGGAAATGGTTTTTGTTATGCTATGCTTAGTATAATACCATGCAAATTCCTGATGGGGCTACATAAATTATTGCCTAAAGTCTTGGGTTACAGTTACTATGTTGCAAAATGTGTCAATTACTGTCTATTGACAACACATTTATTACACAGTTTACCATTTTATGTGTCCCCCGGGGAGTGAAAAGCATTTGTCATGCAGTAAGCTAGTGTGTTTTCCAATCTGTTATTTTCTGGCGGCCATTTTTTTTTACCAGCAATCATTACATATGTGAAATTAATATCCCATTTTCCCTGTCTAATCACTTAAAGGTGTCTTCCTTGATACTTCCTATACTATACTAATACTAAACTAAACTATACTAATATGAGACAACTAGTATAGCTAAGCTTTTTTTGTGGCGTTCTCTGTTGTTTGATAATTCCGACTAGCCTGACACAACAACACGGGCTTAACCACTCGGGTAAGTTTTGGGCGGAGCTTTGTGTTTGTTTGACCAATGGCAGATGGCTGAGCATTCACAAAACCTGTTTGAATGTTGTTGATTCTATTAGTGCATTTAATAAATTTATATTAATTAATAATTTTCTTAAGTTTGTAAGTGTGTGTTTTTGGTTAAAGTACTTAAGAAGAATTACTAAAGATTTTTTGACGCAAATGTATGCAGAGACAAGTCTAAGTCATTGTTGATTCCAAACACTGTCTCTATGGCATTTTCAAAACATTTCTCTGTTGTTTGAGAAATCTGACCAGCATCACACAGAAACACAGGCTCAACCAATAGGGTCACTTTGGAGCAGAGCTGTGTTTGTTTGACCAATAGCAGACAGGAGAGCATTCAGTAAACCTGTTTGAATGGTTTTGATTTTATAGCCACATTAAATATGATCTTTACAGATTAAATGAATAATTTACTTAAGTTTTATGTCACTTAATATATATTTGAATGTGCGTATCTTTTACGATTGCATTATTCTATTCAAGTCTAAAATGCATAGACAATATTAAGTAAGTTGTTTGTAAATTAAATCCCACAACATGTAAATACTGTCTTTTAAAACATTGTTCTTTGGTTTAAAATCTTAACCCCTGCATAGCAATACTGACTGAGTTTGGGGATGTGGTTATCAATTAGAGATCGACCGATATGGGTTTTCTATAGCCGATGCCGATGCCGATGTTTGGAGGTCAGGGTCAGCCGATGGCCGATATGTGCTGCCGATTTTTAGGGCCGATATCTTGGAGTTTTCCCCTTGATTTGCATGGATGCACAACACATTTTTTCTAAACCTGTCATAATTTATTGAGCACTGACTTGAACCATCTCTTCATTCATCTTAATTTAGTGCACTAAAATTAATAAACTGACCAAGTATTAAATATATAAAACAGGTAATATATATATATATATATATATATATATATATATATATATATATATATATATATATATGTCAATCATTTACATAAAAGTTTTAGAGCATTTACATTTATCAAGTAGAATTTTTCAAGTTTGTTGGAACATAAATGTAAACTTAAAAATACATTTAAATAAATACAATTTTAGAAATAAAAATCAATTAAACTGAAAAATATAAAAAAAATATATATATAAAAAATAAATAACAGTAGTGCTGCAAAGACACTAGCAACCAGCAACATTTGTGTTTGGTATAATGACACAGAACACCTAAAGTGCATTCTAATTTCGAACTTACATCGCAGTCTGTTCATTATTAAAATAAAGTCAACCAAACATTTAAAAAGTTACACTGGTCAGTTTAAATGCACCCTATACAGGTCCTCTCTGCTGTAATGCAAAGGACGTTTTTGCTCATGTGAAGAGGATAATATTGCCGTCTAGTTTACATTAAAAAAAATATTATAGTTTAACACTCAGATACATTGCGAATATGGAAACATTTGGATATGTGCAGAACGAGACATGAGCAATAACCTCCAAATACATCTAGTCAAACCCGCGCTCGCTCGTCCTCGTATGGACTTAGTGCACATGGCATAATATCTTCTTTTTAACATAATAATAAGGACTTCTCAAGTGAGCAGTTATCATCACAGAGCTCTCCGTCCCCCTGGACGTCCACCCGTCTGTCGTGAGCGCAACAGAGGATGCTCAGGATAGTTCATCCACAACTTTTTTCTTCTCCTGTTCATAAAGATCTGGCACAATCTTTTCACTCTAACCTCTTTCCTTCATCATTATATCTGACAGGGAAGCCAAAATGCGCGGGACGTTCAAGCTCCTCCGCTCGGCATTATCACTGAGTTTGGACTGAACATGCGCAACTTTTTTTTTTTTTCATAAATCAATCCGCGGGTCACGCGTATGCCGAACTGAAGATATTGATCTGAACGGATCACGGATCAATGATCAATGATAATCCGTTGCACCACTACTATAGTGTCATTTGAAAACATTGCAGTTGCGTTTCAAAATACAACAACGAGCACCACGAAACCATTTAAAGAGGCGCATTCAGCGGTCTCCTTGACAGAAAACATTCAGCAAAGTAAAATGATCTCAAACGTATGGCGCGCTCTCTTCATTTTATCAAACGATCATAATCACATTTATTCATTTTACAGTCCTGCTACTAGCATTTTATTAATACTAAAACCCCTTTAATTCAGGTGAGAAAGCTTTTTTTCCAAGTGGCTTTTGCACATAATAATAATACCGCTGCAGACGCATTTTGCAGCATTAAGGTTATTACTTGATCGTTAATTTAAACGACGATCGATCATGGAAATTATCAAATATTGACATCCCTAAATACAAATGAGTTGGATGGAAAACTGGTTATTGTCTGCATCAAACCATGCTTCCGAACACATGTGATTCACCGTTCTGGGCAGCTCCAGGACGGCTGTCTCTCCGAGCACGGTGCTGTCTGTGAGCGGGGCGGAGTAATCACGCTGCAGTGTTTGTAAGAGCTGACAACTTCTCCACCCCATTTACAGAGTGAAATTCTCTGACTGCCTTTATCTCGCAGGTCTGTTGTTGAATCTTCCAAAAGTTTTCACTCAGGGTGCTTCACATGTAGTGGCTGCAGCAGCACTTTCCACCGCGCCAATAACACGGGGCTGCCCGCCGACGTGCCTGACTTTAAATCGGTGCTACTAAACACGGATATCGGCCGATGCCGATATATTAAAAAATGACAAATATCGGCCCGATATATCGGCCGAGCGATATATCGGTCGACCTCTATTATCAATATAATCGACCACTGACATACAGGGAAACCTGTTTGAAAACAAGCAACATTGAAATGACTTCAGCTTTAACAGACTGTTGTTTGTTATTAATTCACTTGTCCAATCTACACAAAAAGCAAACCAACTTGTAGGCTCTGGACGTTGCACTTTTCAATTATTATTCCTGTCTATCAGCATGACACATTTTTTTTTGTGTTTTTGTTTTGTTGTTGTTTTAGGTGTCCGAATCTACTCTCGCTGACTCTGTCTGGATGTGGGCACGTTATGGACCGCGATGTTATTAACGTGCTACAAAGCTGCAGGAGGCTACACAGCCTTAGTCTGGAAAACTGCGCTCGGATGACTGACTCTGTCCTCCAGGCTGTTGTGGACCACGGCCACAGTCTCACAGAAATGAGGGTGGACTTCTGTCGCAACGTGACCCAGGCGGGGCTGCAGGAGGTCAGGGACAAGAGACCAGAAGTGCACCTGAGCGCGTTACACAGTGCCGATATGATTCCAGACAGCAAACCGGAGGAGAAAACACAGACCAGGAGAGCTCTGCAGAAGTTCTTGATCTTCTCCTGACAGCTAGAGACTTTTCCTTGAGAATTAATGTAAAATTGAGGTTCACAACACTGTCCAGTGCAATTATGGTCTAGTTTAATTTTTTCACAGTTTATTTTGTAATTTCAAAAGTTTCCTTTTCATCTCTGAAGTTTTCTTTCCAATTTTCCTTGTTACAGTTAGTCTTCCAACCTTTCTATTACTTTATGTAATCAGCAAATTCATTCTTTCAAACTCATTCTTTGTTTCTTCTCTGGGTTGTTTTTCATTTGTTTGTTTGTCCATTTGACTCCATGAAATGACTCAGCGGTCAAGTACACAGTACAAACACTAGGTATTCAATATGCAGGGCAGTGGCCCAGTCCAACATTTCAACCAAATCTTAGGTTTTGATAATAAAACATTTGTGAACTCTGTGAAAGACAGTATTTATTAAAAGCACAGCATGTTTTGGTTGCATAATCTAGGTTAGTTTTGGAACAACTCATAGCTGGTTATCCTCGTTGTGGGTTTTGGACTTCCTTCTAGTTATGCAAGAACAATATTTGACAGAGCACAGGTTTACATACAGCCTTTCTGCATGACATGCATGACATTTATTAAGAAAAAAGGTACAAGAGGCCATACTACATTGTGAATAATTAATATACTGTGTTATATATATATATATATATATATATATATATATATATATATATATATATATATATATATATTATATTCCCTGGGATACAAACCCTCAACCTTGCGCTTGTTAACACAATGCTCTACCACTTGAGCTACACACACACACACACACACACACACACACACACACACACACACACACACACACACACACACACACACACACACACACACACACACACACACACACACACATATATATATACACACATACAAAAGAGGAACAAAGCATTGTTATCACTTCTGTAAAACCATATTTCATTAAGCAAATTCATTCATCTTGTATTATAAAACAGCTGGTTGGAATTTCATCCATACTAAAACACACCTAAACCTAGCAACCCATAGAGATCAAAAATTAACCTCAGTTATACTATCTGTTTTAAACATTATTTGCAGGCTCTTTGCAGAGGTTTGGATATAAATTAAAGAGCTAATGTCATTTTGTCATTTTTGTCATTTTAAGAGGACACAAGGAGACGAGCTGTATCTATCTTGTCTTAATGGAGAGTTATAACCTTAAGCCTGAGTTATTTGAGGCCATGTTGGACATCTTCCAGCGTTGTGATTAGAAACATATTATGTAAGAGCTGTGGCGTGTAGAAGTAGGTTGGACAGTGTCTGTGTTGTCCACGTGACCACACTATTTTGCGTTGTAATTGCAGCAAAAATAGATGTTCTTGTCTCTTGGAGTCACAGAAGTTGTTCTTCCTCTATTATGCCTGTTTGACCTTTTTCAAGTGTATGCAATCCAGTCAAACACACAAGTACAGTTTCCTCAAACCCCTTAGGGCATCATCAAGGCTGCATGAAGAACAATTGCACATTCTGTCCCTAAATAGTCCGTAATATTATGGAGATAAATTTAGAAAAACATAATCATTTGTAATGAGTCTTAACAGAAAGTCCCTTGTTTTAAAGCCAACGTTCTCCACAGGACGTTCTTTGCGATGGATTGAAGGCTGGAGGGTGAAATAATATTGGGATTATTTTTTCTTTCCCTCTAATTCCTATTATCTGTATCTCTTTCCAACTCTCACTCTCTTACTTTTGCTCAAGGTTTGCACTTGTCAAGTTACCTAAGTAAAGAAAAAAGCTTAAATTATGACTTTAATTATGCAATGTCAATTATCAAGTTATTTTTCAAAGCCTGTTATTGTGTTCTTGAAATGAAGACGGTTAGATAACATCGGTCTAATCAATGCTTTATAAAAATTCCCATGACCAGAACATCAAGGAGGCCATGTGACTCATGGTCCACCCATAAAACTTATCCCAACCCTGTGAAGCCAAGAAATGGTACTGGCCATGACATTTTGTAAGACTTTGAGAGGTCAAATGAGTGGCAAAACATGATCAGCATGCTGTGATTGCCTAAATCTACTCAATCAGGTATTTCTTTGTTGTGGATGTCATTCCACTCCAAATGGTTATGTAATCCGGTTAATGTTTCTCAAGTGTTTGATAATGTCAGGGGTCCAGCAAACAGATTTAGAAAGGTGGAAAACTTTAGACACTATTTATGTGCACGATCACGTGTAAGCAATTAGGCAAAGGAGCCAAGAAATTGCAGTAGCCTTTTAAAGAAAACGCTACAAATGCCAGAGAGTGTAGACCTTGTATTTTCTCAAAACAGAGAACTAGTTAACACCCAAGGGCAACAGTAAGGTTAGTGTTGATTGGCTGTAGACAGCATTGGGCCTCTAATGTGTGTGATCACACACACGCCTGAAGCTACACTGGTTGCAGTAAATCGTTGGATCTGTATAGTCTACTATGGGCAAACGCAATCTCTGGGGAGGCAACGAAGCACACTTCAACATCTATTTCTTCCATTTTGTTTTTTGAAAGTTTTCAGCCAAAGATCAGTATGAAAAACATCATTTAAAAAGCTATTTTTATTTTCAAAGAAAACAATCAAACACCTATCACCCTCCCTAAAATGTTGTATAGGTAGTAATGGCAGACAAACAGTTGCTAGGTCTTGCAAAATATTCACTTTTTTTTTTTTTTTTACAGAGTTAAAACTTACAGCAAATTATTGCGCAATCAATGTTTCGCCCTATTTTTTGCAAACTTTGTCAGGCATTCGTTACAAAGTTGTATGAGATGGCAGGATATTGTGATGGCTTACACGCTTTCTCAGGTATTTTTTTAGAAGGTCGTAAAAGCTACCGTTTAAATACAGCAATGTTACAAACTTACGAACTCCCGGCATTTGTAAAAAAAAAAAAAAAAAAAAAAAAAAAAGGTCATAAAAGAAGGCAACTTGCCTTTGTAAATGTTGTCAGGCATTTTCTGGAAGGCTATAAAAGGAGTCAACATTACTGCAATGATACAAACGTTCAAGGTTAAAGTGACGTAATAAAAAAAGGTCAATATTTTTGCCTTACAGACATGATCAGGCATTCACACAAAGGGCTTTAGATGCAGCCTTCCAGCACTGAGAAAGCAAGATTTTGGTATTTTAAAGTTCATCAGGCATTCATACAATAATAATGGTGTAAGAGACAGAAATATGTTGAAACTTTCAGGCTCACAATCATCACCTGGCATTTGCAAGAATGTCACAAAAGACAGCAACATATTGAGACAGCAACATTTTGAAGGTCTTCAGATCTCAATAAAAATGTGTGACAAAGCTCAAAAGACCATAACATTGTGTCTTTTTTTGTCAGGCATTTGTAAGAGTAAGAAAGGTACATTTAAAACCATTTAACTCTTGCAGATTTTGCCATGCATTATAAGAAGGTCATCTAAATACTATACATTGTGAATCTTTTTACAACTTTGAGATGGAAATGTTGCCATTTTTATTCTACTTCCTTATAAATTCTTTAGAGTTGCTGAAAAAATCTTAATCATTTCAGGACTTCTTATCTGTGTGTAAGGCTTTCTCTTGTTTCTTTGTACTTCTTCATTCTTATGATGAAATAGATTGCAAAAGTTACTTTAAGTTGTTAACGAATCGACTTTATTTTGGTTGTGGTCTCTAACGCGCCTTTATTTTTCCCCAGGTATGTCAAAAAAGATAGGAGTTTCATCAAACAAAAGTCTAAACCAGAATTTGTTCTCAGATCAAGAACTTCAATGCCTTACAGCAATTTAGATAAACTTCAAAGCAAATTGCTTGAAATGCATCACAGCCATTTTTGCCAGGTGCAGTCGTTCATGTGGGATTATGAGGTCGCGCCAGATGCTTATAAGACCATGTAAGAGCCAGATTCTTCCAGGCGGCCTATAGAAATGAATGATCAGCCTGCATCAACCTCTAAGTGTCTCCAAATGTGGGTTCTCAGTGGCACTGATGTATATGCAAAGTCTCCAGTGACTTACGTTCCCTCACGTTTTTGGTCTGTAATGTATGCTTGCGTTTAAACCCATGGAACATCTCCAAATTGCGAGGAGAATGTCACATGTTGTGCATATGCCTGTCCTCACATGCTAGTCCTCGTATGCTATATAAACTAAACATAAGGTTATGAGGCAAGCTATAAAACAAGCTGCAGAAGGTAATAAATTATATTGAGGATGTTTATTGGTTAGACTGAAGCACATGGGCAGGTTGTGATATAAGATCTGCACATACATGTATAACATACAGTCTCTTTCTCCTTCTCTTTCTCTCCCTCTGGGTGGAGGAATGCAAAGGCAAATCAGGCCACGAGCTGTTTCGTAAAAACTGTGGGAGGGAAGTCACGTTGTAGTGAAATTCACAGGCTGAGCGGAAAAGAAGGGGAGGGGGAGTTGATTTATGTCATCCAGGAATGGTTGCTGGTGCACTGGCTTCTCTTTTAGACCCCAGCACACATCCATAGCCATTCATATGGCATCTCTCATGTCCTGCAATGGATTCTTTGCAGGTCTTTTGATAATCATAAAATATAAAATGCATTTTCAACTGCTATGCCTATAGAAGTTCTTAACTGAAGGGGTCATATTGTACATTTATTTATTTTTTTATTTAATTAAATTGTATTATATGTGTTTTATTGTCACTGTTGTTCACCTTGTTAGACTGCAATCACATTTACCATTGTTTGCAAAATTCTTGAAGTCAAAATTTAGTAATTTGAATAGCTTTTTCTCGTACATTGCTGCACTCTGGACAACATTTTTTAATTATTTTCAGTAAAGCTTATTGGCACTCAGAATATTTTGTTGTATGAATACCTCAATATGCCAAAACAAAGAACAGAGCCTCTGCTTTTAAACAAACAAATAAAAATATGTTTTCTAACTGCATTCAGTCTGGGATATTGACTGGGATTCAGTCAATTAACACTTGAATGTGGTAAGTTTCATGAAAAAAAAGTAACATTTCGAACAAAAAGCTGTGAAAATCTAATTTTTGTAAAAAACATCTGGATCAGATTCAGAACGAAAACATAGATGATATAGATAATTTATATCAACACATCCAAAACTTGCACAGTCCTTAAACACTTCCTGGATCTACATTTTATTTGGTAACATTAGACAGTTTTAATGTATGTAATCACTGTTGGGGAAAGTTATTTTTAAAAGCAATGCATTACAATGTTGTGTTACTCCCTTAATTGCGTTATTGACTTTTTATGGAAAGTAATGCATTATGTTACTTTTGCGTAACTTTTTGTCACCTGAGCTGGGCTCTTTTCTTTATTTCTTAATAACAAAAAACACAAAAGGAAGTGCCTCTGCACCTCACTTATGATTTTTCTCAAGACAGGACAGGAGAATAGTTAGTGAATACATTTTTGTAAAGTAACTTAGTCCAACGCTCTCCATTGACTTTCTATTGCGGGAAGCTGCCTCCTTGTTATTTCTGACTTACAACAAAAAACAGAACAATGCCTAAAAGCTGCTGTGTGCACAGGGTGCACAGCAAACAAGCTAAAATACTTTTTTATAAGCAAAAAAATCCCCCAAAAAAGACACAAAATTAGAGAGCGACATGTTATATTTCATGTTGTGCCATTTATTTTGGATAATTTCTCCAACAAGAGGAAGGTTAGGAAAAGAGCCACTGACAAAAACCAATAAAATTTACTTTCTCAATACATCTCCTTCTTACGGAAGTTCTAAGCGGCCATGCATAATAATTTTTTTTCCTTTTTGTTTTCTTGTTATAACGACTTATTTTTCTCGTTATCTCGACATAACGAAGTTCGTTTTCTCGTTATAACGACTTATTTTTCTCGTTATCTCAACATAACAAAAGTTTGTTTTCTCGTTATAACGACATGACAGTTTTACTGTTGCTATAGTAACAAACTCAACTTTGACAGGCATCTGATGGACAACCATGCAGGCGCTCTTACTGTAGCCTATTATTCAGCAAATTTACCTTCGCCTAGGTAATAAGGTCTACAATACTGTATATAAATAAAGGCTGATCAATCACTGTTGATTTTTCCAGAGACAGTACAACGAACGTTTTGGTTTTGTAATTAACATGTTTAAATGGCAACACTGCGAAATTAGAGCTGCTTGGATTAAACTCACTTTTCATTTTCCCTTTATTTGAAATAAAATTATATATAATTTGTAATGTGTAGTAGTCATTATATGATGTGGAAGATATCATGTGTGTTACAAGCTTCTGTTTGAAAAGAGCGTCCATGTGTAGGACTACGTGTAGTGTGTGTGTATGTGTGTGTGTGTTCCATATGTGTGTGTAGAAAAAAACGATTAGCTACAACATTATAGAACAAAACTGAATTAAATTAGCCTATGGATTTTACATATACATCACATTTCTCATCAGTATGGTTAACAATAAAGATTAGTAATAAGGAAAAGAAGCACATCAGCCTACATCGTTAAATCCCGTCCTACTGTAGATAAACAGAATACAGTGATGTCAACCTTGGTTTTGATAAGCAGTTATTTTATGACACAGAACGCGTTGGTGAAACTCATGCATCTAGCAGGAACTTAATACACAAAATATTCATATTGATTCAAGCATTTAACATTTATGAATTAATTAAATATCAGTAATGAACAAGACTGCACAAATTATAGCGATCACGAGGAAGGTCCTCGTACAGTAAAGTGGATAGTGTACAACAACCCCATCAGTTATATTCAGGTCTATAGTGCCACCTGCTGTCGCAGTTTTGTAACTTCTTAGAGAAAATTAAGTCGTTATAACGAGAAAACGAACTTCGTTATGTCGAGAAAACGAACTTCGTTATGTCGAGAAAACGAACTTCATTATGTCGAGAAAACGAGAAAATTAAGTCGTTTTAACGAGAAAACGAACTTCGTTATGTCGAGATAACGAGAAAATTAAGTCATTATAACGAGAAAACAAGAAAAAAAAATATTATAATGCATGGCCGCTTAGAACTTCCGTACCTTCTCTCAGGTTCACTTAGGTGGTGAAATAATGCTTTGACATGGTTAAAAATAATGAATGTTTCCTGTCACCGATTATGTAAAACACGTTGACCTCTACTTTTGTGTCCTTAAACGCTCGTTTTTTTGGGGTCCACAGTTTATAAAAATGTAGTTCTGGGTTTTTAACACTTTGTCACACTGCAAGTTTTAGACATTGTTCAGTTTTTTGTTATAAGTCAGAAATGACAGGGAGGCAGCTTTCCACAATACAAAGTCAATGGAGAGTGTTGGATTGTATCCCCCCCCTTTGGCCGTGGTTTTCAGATTATGACACTTGTCTCTATAGTAAAATGGAAGTCTTGCACATTAAGTAGAAAAAAATCTCACTTCCACATTGCAAAATAAGCTGGATATTACATCACAGTAAAGGCGGAGCAAGTTTCTGAACACTGACTAAACTATGTAATGGATAGTAACATGTTAATGGATTTTTTTGTATACATGTTAGTAAGAATGTACACAGTTCAACCTATTTGTGCACTTCCCTTAATTCAAACCTCACATGTTCGTAACGTGATTTGTCTGTGTGATGGGTTAAGAACAGGCAGTAGGCTTGTGAGAGAGCATTACATAAGGATGCTTTTGAGATCCATGAAACAAACAGAACTTTCACTTAATTTTCAAGTGAAGCAGTTGCTATAGTTCAAAGCAAGTTTACTTTGTGATATTACACACTGTCTGCTGAGTGGCTTTGCTATATGTAGTGTTAGCCTACAAATGTCTTTTAGTTGTTTATTTTGTAAAAAAAAAATTAAGTGACAGACTGTGTTATTTCATGCATTATGTCTGCAGCCTGGAGGCGGTGGGTTGGTGCGGAGCGTTTTAGTACCACATGAACTGAGATGGCCTTCTCAGAAAGCTACAGTGTTGAGAAAGGTGTTTAATGTGCAACATTAAGGTTTGAAGGAATCTCTTTTATTTGAAAACATCAAGGATTATCATGGTGCCAGCTGTTTTTTTCCACTAGTGCCTGCTCTGCCTTCTTTTCCATTTCAGTTGAGGGAAACTGATGTAAATCAAACAGCCATCTATCTGTTCTTAAAGACACATTCCACAGCTCTATGCAGGTTTATTCGTGGCCAATACAAACATAACTAAAGTCCCACAGACACTTACCCTTTGTTCAGTGGGACTTCAAAGGAAATTTTGTATGCTACAGAGTAATCTAGACTATATGGATTAAGATATTAAACAGGGATCTTTATCATTTTCTGTTAAATCAACGAACAATCAAAACTAACAAGAGATCTGTTAGTACCGTTAAAGTCTACATGAAATGGGATCATAAGCCAATTTGCTTACATAAGCAGATGTATTTCCATTTGAAACATTATGTTTGTGGAAAAAAATTGGGGCAGGAATTAATTTCATTCAATAAAGAGTTGATTGGATGCTGAAAAGTGATTGTCCTTTGTATTTACAAGTTGGGAAGAATTCATTAGCATAGTCTAATCTATGTAAACTTTCAATCTTCAAGCATATACAACTGCTTCAAACTAAACCTTTAAAGTTTACTTATGTAGTTGTATAAAACTATCATATTTTGTACATGAGGAATAATAATTGAATGCATTTCAGTTAACAGATGCGGCATCTTCTGTATCCACCGCCATTTTATCTTACTGAAAGAAACTCTGAAACTTAAACGAGCAATTTCGACTTTGTGGTGCCATTCATGTGCATTCAACAGATTATTACATGCTGTTAGCTATTCATTAGCATTCACATTCATCTTGAAGGCAGTTCCTTGGCTGGCCTGTGGCATGAGAAAATAATAAAATATTTTGGTTTTA
Source organism: Carassius auratus (assembly GCF_003368295.1). Lineage (NCBI taxonomy): Eukaryota > Metazoa > Chordata > Actinopteri > Cypriniformes > Cyprinidae > Carassius > Carassius auratus. The sequence continues at coordinate 13,290,749 of NC_039267.1, forward strand.
TAATGTTGCTTAAAAAAATTATTTAATGAAAAATGCTTTTTTGGGTCCCAGATGGTCTAGTTACACCGTGCGCCAAAAGGCGTTAATGTGGCTATGCTAACCAGCCAAACACAGACTCTTTGACCAGTATGGAAGCAGGTGGTTAGTGAGGATCACATGAGAATTAGGATGGATTGGTGATGTCTACTGAAGTCATTTCAGAGATGGAGTAAGTTAATGTATTTTGATGAAAGATATGAAGACAAACATATTTTTCTTTTGAATATCATGCTATGATGAATCGTTCACAATAAGACCAGGAATGTGTATTAAGAAAATAAATCAAAGTAAGTCAATTTTCATGTCATGTCAAGAACAGATCAGCAAAACACAATAAAGCAACAACAGTCATATCCACAGCAGCTGTAAAACAAGGTAAATGGATTTACCCTATTGGAGTTTATACACGTACATCAACTTTTCAGTTATAAGAGCAGCACGCTGGAAGAAAGCAAACAAAACGGATGCACTTCCACAGATGGCTGAAACGTTTACCTCTTGTTTTTTGCAAATGAATTGAAGCAAACAAGTTTTGACAACAGCTAGTCGTTATCCAATTTACTCAGAGGTCATTTTACCACGGCAGCCACATTTTTCACAAAGTACATTTCCCTCTTGGATTTCCTCTGTGCGAAATGACAGTTCAAGACTCCTGGCCGTGTTCATGGCTGCTCATTTTACAGAACTTATTTCCAGCAATGGGCTCTTCATTTGAAAATCAAATTGAGCAGGAGCAAGCCTCCAGGCGCTGGGAAATTATAACAGGCTAATCGCTCTAAATCAGTAGTTATACAGTATGCAAAGAAGACTGCATAATGATTATGACTATGGTACAATCTAGTTTAAATGCTGGTTTCTGAGGCTTTGGCTGGCGTTTAAAGCAAGTAAGTTTAGAAACATTGGTCTGCTTGCTAAAACATAAAATTAGACCATGTATTTTTTTCACAATTAAGTACATAACAAGAGGTTATGAATAGGAGCGTCAATTTAATTCATCGCTTTAGTGTGACTTAAGAATACAATAAAAAACAAAAAAAAATTTGCTGAATGAAATGCTGAAACTGCTTAGGTTTGTTCTGTGCAACGCACATTTGGCACAACTAATGCAGTTTGATGTAATTGATCTAATTCTTCATGCTTCAAAAAATGAACGATGAAAACAGATTGTAATGCAAAATGCGAAAGCAAAATACTGTTCTTTCTTTGGGTGAAACAACTTTTGTTAGCATCTATTTGGCTTGAAGTGAAAATATGTACTCTGTAATCTAATTGTTATAATTACTAAAATCTCTAAAAACATGCTTCTGAAACCTATGTAGAAAAAAAGAATATTTTATCTCTTGAACCTGTTGTTTATCTATGAGTCAAAGGCGGTTTCTCAGCAGGACTGTGGCGTGAGACAAAACATCTGCAATATGATGAAATATTTGGTATTTATATGTTGCTAGCAAAAAAAGAAAAAAGAAAATGATCAGTGTGTTTATGCAACACTGTCTGGGTCTTTGGGAAAGTATGACAATAAAAACCCTTTTAGCCATTAAGATGAGCCACCTCCTGCTTTATTCATAAGATCTCATTGTTGAAGTATACAAGCATCCGCTATAGATTTTCTTAATGGGGGAGTGAGTTTGGATGTGAGCTACCCTCTTTTTTTGCTCTTCTCCTATTCATGCAGTGCTGGGTTTCAAATGTGCTGATTTGTGTGGCAATATGAGAGAAATGCAGAGAGATTGATGGACGGAGATGGGTGGAGGTTGGACAGTCTTTTTTATGTTCCTGGAGGATGGAGTGAGGGCGTGTTATCTGATCTTTCTGTAATCTCATATGTCCACAGAGAGAGAACATCAATACCAGGCCTGTTTTTTTAAATACTTTTTTCAGTGTCTGAACAGGACGGTCCACATATAATCTGATAGCCCACTTGAATACAAAATGTCATGTTGTCTAGACTACAGGTCCTCAGTCTTTTCTCAACTACCAGACTGAAATATAGTCTTATATACAGATCAATAATTAAAATAGATATTCTTTATTATTAGTAGTATAATTTACTTTACTGAAGGTAAGAGATATTGAATACAGAATGTCAATTCTAAAATGATGTATGCATTTAGCATTTTGCAATTACAGTAGGTAGAACACTCTTGCAATAGAGCAACCAAAGAGAAGAACCTAGCAACCAAATAGCAAATAGATTTGCATAATATTGTGGGAAAATGGTATCTTGATATCTATAGTAATTTTTTTTTCCTGGTGATGATAATTACACAATATTTTACTTAGTGTGTTTTTGTGTTGGTACCTTGGCAAGGAGACCTGTCATGGATAAATTAAACTAAAACTGCCAGTAGGTGGCGGCAAGTCAATGTCTTGATGAGCGAGTCACTGCATGATTCATTCAAATGATTTGTTCAAAACAGCTGACTCATTTAGAGATGAAACAAGCAAATGTCTTTGTGAAAGGATCATTGAATCACTGACTTAAATTTACATTTACATTTAGTCATTTTGCATACGTTTTTATCCAAAGCGACTTACAATTGGGGGATACATAAAGCGATTCTTCTTAAAGAGGCAAACAGACACAGGAAGTGCTCATAATACCAAGTTTTAGGCAATGTTCAAATAAGCACAAACTAGAAAGAGAAGGAATAAATAAAGAGAAAGACAAAGTTTTTTTTTTTTTTGTGATGAGCTTCGAAAGAGATTTTCAGTAGTTGCTTGAAATTTTTCAGGGATTCAGCATTCCGGATAGGGGTGGGGTGATCATTTCATCAGAAATGAATTGTGAACAAGAATGATCTGGAAAGTGATTTTGAGCCTCTCTGTGGTGGTACCACCAGACGTCGCTCACTAGTGGATCTCAGACTTTGGAGAGGATGTAGATTTGTAGTAGTGAGTGGAAGTATGCGGGTGCTGAGCCAGTGACATCAATGTCTTGAACTTGATTACCCTATCGAGCTGCAACCAGAAGCTAGTCCAAGGAGATAAAGAGAGGTGTAACGTGTTCTTTTGGGCTCATTGAAGTGCCACTGTATTTTGAATCATTTGTAGAGCTTTGATTGTCCTTGATGGAAGTCCAGCCAGAAGAGCATTGCAGTTCTCCAGCCTATAAATGACAAAGGCCTGGACAAAAAGTTTTGAAGCATGCTCTGTTAGACAGGGCCTGATCTTTCTGATGTTGTGCAATGCAAATCTGCAAAATCGAGCAGTCCTTGAAATCTTTTAAGGTCAGCTGGTCATCAAAGGTTACACCAAAATTTCTGACCGAATTTGTTAGGGTAATTGTAGAAGAACCAGCTGGATTGTGAAATCATTCTGTAGAGTTGGAGTGGCAGGGAAGACAAGAAGCTCAGTCTTTGCCAGGTTGAGCTGTAGGTGATATTCTTTCATCCATGCCCAGATGTCTGGGAGGAAGCCTAAGATCTGTGCAGCTAACGTTGGATCATTTGGTTGAATTGAGAGATAGAGTGTCATCAGCATAGCTATGGTAGAAGCCACGTGCCTATATGATGGGACCCAGTGATGTTGTGTATATGGAGAAGTGGAGGTGTCCAAGAACTGATCCCTGAGGAACCCCAGTGACCAGTTGATGTGCTTTAGATAAATCCCCTCCCCAAGAAACCCTGAAAGACCTACCAGTGATATATGATCCAAACCAGCGAAGTGAAATCCCTGTGATGCTCAGTGAAGAGAGGACAGAAAGGAAGATCTGTTGACTGACAGTGTCAAAAGCAGCAGATGGATCCAGCAGAATAAGAACTGATGATTTAGAATCAGCTTTTGCAATCTGCAGGCCATGTAGCGGAGTCTCAGTTGAATGGCCACTCCTAAAACCTGACTGGTTAACGTCCAGTTTGTTGTTCTGTGAAAGAAACAATGATACCTGGTTAAAAACAACTCTTTCAAGGGTTTTCGCTATGAATTGAAGGAGAGAAACAGGTCTGTAGCTATCTGTAAGTGAAAGGTTTCAAATGACTGACTCAAATGATTTGAAAAAAACACTGCAGTGTTGCTCTGACAGGCACAAATGTAAGAACTATTTTCAGTAGCAAAACAGTAAAAAAAAACACATGTCTAAAATGTACTCTCAATATTATGTACTCAATATGTATTCTCAATATGAAATTGTTTTTTTAAATGTATTATAAAATTAATATCACGTTTGCGATCATGCTCAAGCACTGATATTCAGGAAAAAGAGTACTCTTACTTATGTGATATTGCTTAACTATATCATATTGCATAAATCAGTGTTAATTTTGACAGCAAATTTTTGTTTTGTTTTAGTCATAGTCTTTTGACTAAAATGCCATTTAGTTTTAGTCATATTTTAGTTATCTGAATTGTTTTCAGTTTTAGTCAACTAAATATCATAAGATTTTAGTCTACTAAATCTATAGTAAATTTAGTAGACTAAAATCTACTGCATTTACAGCGCATTTATTAAGCATTTCTTTAAAATTTCCAAACTCATTATATAGGTTTGATATTAGGTTTTATCATGATAGACACAGATTTAACTGTGGAGACACACAACATGCCTTTATGTTAAAATTAAATAAAACCACTTCTCATAAAGAACAAGAACATGGTCTTCGTTTTAATGAAATACCAATGATTATATAGGCTAATTATGCATTCTTTTTATAGCAAATTGTTACCATATTCTTCATTCTTTCAGGCAGACATTTATTTCTATAAATACATTTAGATTAATCTTTAGGGCTACTAAACTTTTTCCATCAAGATCAGTGAGTGATTTTCAGTTTTTCTTTTGATGCTTGATTAACATCAATGACTTGGACAATAGCAACTAAATAAGGCTGTTGTCCCTTTAAAACCAAATGCACAGCTGCAATGGATGCAATGTACTGAAACAATTTCTCCCTACTGCTTACATTCACTAAGACATAATCAAATGTGTTTACGTGAACACTTGTAAATAAATGAAATAAATATTAAACAAAAATATACTAATTAAAAAGTAAGTAAACAATGTAACCAACAGGGAACTTAGTTTTCTGGGAATTTTGAGTGCATTGGGAATCATATTTTTCAAATAAAGCAACACTCATTTTACAAACAGCACACAGTGAATATGACATGAATATGACAGTGGGCAAATGCATAAAGCGCAGCATAATTTGAAATCACAAGTTTAAAGTTTTAAAGCATTCAGTTCACACAGACCGACCGTCACAGAGAGCACACGGTCATGCTGGATACAAATGCACACTTCACAAGATCTCACAGATGTATTCGACTAAGTTTGCAAGATTTGTGAAAATAAATGGTTATTATATAAAATTATATAAATGCATTAATTAAATTGCACAAATTATATAAAAAATAATGTTTGCCTTTCTATTACTAATAATATATAAGCAACCGTTAAAATACTTTCTGTATACATTAATTCCTTTGTTTAACCATTCTATCAGATTTTTAAACAAACGTCTATCTGTATTAGACAGAACTGTTAATAACGACTGTAAACAAAAGGCAGAATTTGAGCATTGTGTGTTTACACACTGCCGTTCTCAGTCAAAATAAAAGTATGGCACGTCATTAAAATAACTGTCTCGCCTCAAACACATCGCCCAAGCATACAAACTTATCCGTGGATGCCGATATTTGAAAAGGCCAAATATTAGCCGATATATTGGCATTGGTGATATATCGGTCAACCACTGCTCACAACGTTGAACTACATGGCACAAGCTGATTGGTTCATGTTGCATACACAGCCAATGAGGTTACTGCTTTACATTTAAATGTCTGGTTAGCATTCACTAGAGCAGTTCGTAGTATTGTTTCAGAGTTCCTCTGAAACCCTCCACCTCCCCAGCTCCACCTTTACAGATCTATTTCACCAAGATCAAATCTATTACCATGCTAAAATCTTGTTAGGGTTGCCATGACACAAATTTATAGAATAATAGGTGAATTTTAACTGCACTCTTATGTTTCATCACACAGTGAATGTTGTTGGATTATAAGTTTTTTGTATATAGTATAAATAAACTGCATACTCATACATACTCTATATTGTCAGCTCGCACATCATTAAAACAGCAATTATGATATTATCATAGATAATACATATTAAACACAACCAAGTAGGATACTCTAGCAACCATAAAGCAATGCTCTGGCAAAAAAAAAACAAGAACAATAAAAAAAAGTAGTTGGATAACCCAAGAGTGAATTTAATTTTACCCCTCTCCTTTTGTTTTCAGTAGACTATATTCATCAGGCTGAGTTTGGACATCCTCACGTCTAGACTACAAAATCTTAATGTAACATAATTCCCCATAATTCTTTGCAGTATAAACATGTGCTTCATTTAGTTGCCTATTGCAAAATATAGTAATTATATGATATAGTCATTATAAACTGGCCAATGTCATAGTTCGTGTCTGCATACTAGACTAAATTAGCATGTCTGTCTACCCCTGACTGCATCTCCACTTCTATCTTGACCATATTTTTATCTCGCACCTGCACAGTGTTTGCACTCTCTAAGTGTGTGTGTGTGTGTGTGTGTGTGTGTGTGTGCATGCTGGTATGGATGTATACGTTCATGCATTCGCCCACACGAGTGTGTTTCTGCCCTCACCACGTATCTGTTGTGTCTCCGGTCGACTGTGCAGGTGTCGAGGAGGCTTTTAATAATGCACAGTAAGCCTACTTTGAAGCCGGCTGCTCCTAGTGCACAATATTCCTAGGCTCCCCGTGGATCTCCCAGTCAGTTTCTCTGCCTGGGGCCATGTTGCCTCAGCCATCAGTTCTCCAGTCAATAGCTCTCCTGATGAAGCAATACTCAGACACCACAGGGTGTGAATTAAGGCGCATTCAGTGCACTTCATATTCGCTCAAATACCATAAAAACTCTGCACGGCCACAAGATCTGGTTTGTGAAATGTTTATTTGCAATAGATATTTTGCATCAACATGTAATAAACTGCTTTCATTCTAGTCACTAATCCACCCATGTGTTCTTCCAACATAGGGGTGGAATTTAAAAATAAAACAAAGAAAGCCCATTTTCAGTGATAAACAAAAGAGATTTATATGTGTTTGTTTATTTGTACATTTTTTCACCTTTGAATGTTCTTAAAAGCAAAAGAGATTTGAGAGCTAAACAGAAGGGAGATGTTTTTAGGAAATTATGATTTACATTTTTGCCTTAATTGCACCAGTTTTGTTATTTGTTAAATATAACTATTAAAATCTTTTTTTCTTTTTTTGCAATTGAAATTTTTGTTTTAATTTTTATTTAAGGTTTAGAAAAAATATGTATTTTTTAATATACTGTAAGTGCAATATATAATGCAATAAGATATCTATACGCTGTTGCATATTCATTAAAAACCAAAACTATACAAAACAAACTGATGCAGAAATTCATCTCAAAATTTTACAAAAACATTATTAGTAAAAGAAAAATACTGTTACAGAAAAACATCAAGTAACTATGGAAGCCTTTCTGTCACATAATAAAAATTTTTTAATAATTGCAACTTCAATCTGCCATCTCACAATTCTGAATAATAAACTCAGAACTGCAAGAAAGTCATGATAACCTTTATTTTTTATTCTGTTATAGAAACTGGCTTCTATAAATAATAAAATGAATTATACGTTAACTTTTTTAAGTAGGCTAGAAAAACTGAAATTGTATTTTTTTTGTAGTGTAGACAGAAAGCCAGAGCACGAAACGAATAATGTCTAAAAGTATTAACGCTAGATTAAGTCAATCACTGTTCCACAGTATCACTGCAGATTTTCTTAAGAATGCATTGTAAGCTTTGCCAAAGTCTGAATCCCCTGAAAGAGCATCTGGCTCGAGTTCTTGCAGTGTTTATTTTTTAATCTGCTCGCGGTAACCTGAGATGCGACCCTCACTTTATCCTCCCCTGTACGGCAGACGCTGCTTCGTGGAAGTCAGACACTAACTAGCTGCCACATTCAAACAAAGCCTACTCACTTAAGCAAGCGGAGTCACACGGTGGGTGAGGAGTGGACAAAGCACATACAGGTATGAGTGTGTGTGTATGTGTGTGTGTGTGTGTGTGTGTATGTGTATGTGTGAGCACAAGGTCGTCTCAAGGACAGGCCAACAGTGTCATCTAGGCAAAAAAGCCCGTCTGCCACAACGTGATCCGCCTGCCAAACAAAACAAGTGGGGAAACACACAGACGGCCCGGTGATTCACACTCACAAACACCCACATATGACCACAACAGCGACAGACACAGACGCACACACCTTTTATTTTTCAGAAAACTAGCATAACATTTCAAGACCAAAAGTAATTTATAATAATACTCAGAAAAGGAGCAACGTCAGAGGGCCTTAAAGGGACGGTTCACTCAAATTCTATCCTCATTTAGGGTTAAATTAAAACTATTAAAAATAGTTGTTGGTTATTGAAATAAAGCTGAAATCAAATAAAGTATAATATTAAATGGTAAAATTGAGTTAAAAGTTAAAAGTTTTAGTTTTACTAAAATGACGACAACTAAAAATACCTACAGCTTATAATTATTATAATTATACATAAAGCTAAATTAATTTATTATTATTTATCTGTATGGTTAAAATATTCTTTACTTGTTTTTTGTAAAGTATTTTTCGTAACATTCTTACATATTTTTAGTTAATTTTACTGACTGAAATTGTTCATCCATCTCACAATTTTGTTTTGTGTTTCTGCCACAGAATAAAAAAGGCAGTTATGAGTTTATGTCTCACAATTTTTTCTCAGAATGAAAAAAATAGAATTACCTCAAACGAACAAGTTTACGCTGAAGTACTAAAATTATTTAAATTGCCTACAGCTGCTAATTATTATAATTATAAATAAACCTAATTTAAAATAAAAGGAAAGTTCAATTTGTTTTAAAAAATTATAATTTATTTATATTTGGTGAAAATATTCTTAAAGTAAATATTTTTAGTCAATTTTACTGATTGAAATGGCATTATGAGAAAAAGTGCCAATTTAAACCAAATTCAAGCTTTTTATGTATAAATCTAGATATGTATCATCACTTAAAAATATATATTTGTGTGTGTGTGTGTGTGTGTCTGTGTGTGCTTTAGTTATTCATTATCTGTGTTTTAGTTTCCATACAAATCCAATTATAACTATTATAAAATAGCTATGTTTCGCATGTTTCACTATGTTTTACATGTAATTAAAGTGAATTCAAGTTGATCAAATGTGTGCTATAACTTTAGCTTAAAAATGGAAAATGCTAATTATAAATTGAAAATAAGAAATAGGTCTATCCAAAGCAGCGTTCTCCCCAGGGAGACTAAGGTATTATAGTTTTTATTCTCTTGCACAAAGCAGCAAACTTCAATTTGATTCAAGCTCAAAGTAGTACACAGCACTGAAATCCAATCTCTTTTGGTATGTCATTTACAACCAGTCCATATGAAGAAAGCTTTAGTTGGATACTTGGAACTAGGAAACTATATACCTGCACTAATCCCCACTAGTGTGGTGATCTGAGCCGCGTTTTGTGTGAGATTGCAGATTTAGGTTAGGAAAAGTTCAGCCTATATCGGTGTGTCACATGATGCTTCCTGTGAGAACCTGTGGGAAGTAATGTAATCTCAGTGCTGTCTGTTACCTGAAGCCTGGAGGAGTCAGAGGCCTCATCTTTGTATGGGGCTCAATCTCTGCTCTTTGTAACACATGAGGACTTTATTCTTGCACCTATATAAGTTGCGTTTATTGTGCACCTGGTATACTGTACCAAACTAAAAATCTGAAAAAAGAACATTGATTTTGATTCCAGAGCGAAAGATTGATTATGTTTTAACCTATAGTATTTTTGTTGTACAAAGACAGAATTTAAAGAGACAGTGCACCTAAAAATGAAAACTGGTTTCATTGAAAAAATTATTTAAAAAAATTTAAATTAAAAAAACTGACTCACTCTCATTTCTTTCCAAACCCATTTGATTTTCTTGTTTCTGTTGAATTTGAAGAAACTTTGAGTGTCGTGTTTGCTTTTTTTCCATACAACAAAAGTAAATGGAGACTGGTGCTGTTGAGCTCCAAAACTGCACTCCATAAGAACACTTCTGTAAAAATGGTAGGCTATAATTTGAGATGTTTGGAAGTCTAAAAATCAATCTCAGCTTTCAAATCTCATTAAGGTTTTACTTTATCGTCCCCTTGGAACTATAAGGTTCTATCTGGATTCCGAGTAGTTTTGAGATATTGAGCTTTACAGTTTTAGCATTCCAGTCGACTGTGTAGATAGAACCTTTTTGTTTTTTTAGATTAACATTAAAAAATCTATCACATAATGTAAATAAATTGCCACAGAATAAGAATATGTGATTAATACAATTTTGACAAAAATGTCAGATAGACCGTTATAATTCCAAGGGGACGATTGGTCAGATGTTTAGGTGTAATTGTTATTGCATGCTGGACCCGGTTTTGAGATCAAACTATCCATAATATTTCTTTCTCCAGTGAAAAAGTCATCCCGTCTGAATCAGTTGAGAAATATGCACAGATCAAACAGCATTTACAACCGAAAACAGTCCAGAACAGTTATGTTGGTGGATTTTGAGAAGAGAGGACAACAGGGGATAAACTTTTTCACTAGAGGAAGTGTTATTATTGATTATGGATGCATATTTTGTCCAGAAACAATGGTTTATAGTAAAAACACCTTAATGATGGATTCGTTTCTTGCAAACACGCAGATGTTAATTAATGGACTGGAGTCGTCTGGATTACTTGTGGATTATTGTGATGTTTTTGTCAGCTGTTTGGACTTTCATTCTGATGGCACCCATTCACTACAGAGGAACCATTGGTGAACAAATGATGTAATGCTTTTTCCTTATTGTATAGCTTAAAAATTATTTTGCACTTTTATGCTACTTGAATTCTTTTTTGCTCTTTTGGAGCTCAACTACAGCTGCCAGGACAATCCGCTAAACATCTGCTTTTGTGTTTCACAGAAGAAAGCGAGTCATACAGGTTTAAAACAACATGAGGAGTCCTACAACTTAACAAATAACTTGTCTCTCTCTTGCTATTGAAGTTGTTTCTGAATTAATTCCCAGACGTCTTCCCTGAAATTACCCTATTTTTGTCACTTTTTTTAACAATATGTATTTATTCATGTGTCTTTTTCTTTTTTACATTGCGTGTGTTAGTAGGTGATCTAATAATTCCTGTTTTAATTTCCCAGTGGTTCTTTTGGCTTGGGGCACAAGCAAAATGAGAGGCACTTGTGGTAAAGTGGGGCTCGAATTCTCCTGTGGATCCAGAAAACGGGTCTATTTGTGGACCTGTTTCTTTCTCAAACCGTCTGTCATTGCATCCATCATAACTTCTGCCTAGACGCTGTTCAGACATACACAAGAGGCATCTGAAGCGAAAAAATAGCGCAAAAAGTCACTCAAGTGTGTGCATGTTACAGTGATTTCATAAAACTATGGCAAGAACAACATGCTAAAACACAGATTTGAATAGAATAGAATACAATGAACAGAATAACACAATACATCATAGGATTTCAAACAGGTGCCTAAAGCCTTTTAGTACAGAAACAGGGTGGTTGCAGGAGCTTGCGGAGGAAAGAGGAGGGTGAAAGGGGGTTTTGGTGTACTCTGTGACCGCCTCCAGTGCTTCATGCCGGTCGGATGACTGAGCGCTGCTGACGCGATTGGTGCAGGAGGAGGACAGAGCAGATGCCATGTGAAAAAGAGAGTGGGAGGATAAGTACAAAGTGCACATGGCCAAGACGCCACAAGCACACGGGATCCTGAACGTAATGAGAAGCAATGATAAGAGAACCTCATCAACAAACACTGCGTTACTGGGGGACGGAGGGTGAGAGGAGGGGGGGTCAAGGTAACCATGCTGAGATTGAACACAGTTATTATTACAAGTCTCAACCCTTTACAGGATATTAATTTTCATTATTATATTTACTGAGTAAAATATTTTATTGCCCAATTTCATGATTGAAAAAGTTCATTTACTTGAAAAAACTAGTTTTCCAAACCTGTATGACTTAAAATAAGATGTTCTGAGAAAGTTTTTTTTATTTGTCCATACAAACAGTTTGGTTACCAGTATTCTTCAAAAAATATATATTTTTGTTTTCCGAAGAAGAAACAAAGTCATACGTTGGGAACAACATGGTAATGAGTAAATGATGACAGACTTTTAAATTTTTTTAGGGGTGTCCCCGACTAAGGATTTTCATAGTCGAATCTGAATTTTCGAAATCTTGCTGATATTCGACTGATAGTCGATAATCATGTTTTGATTAAAAGATAGTTAACACTAAATGTCTGCGAAACCCTAACAATTAAAAATTTTTACAATAGTGCTCTCATTATAAAGTTAGGCTATATGACAGTAGTTATTAATGTTCTGCATTTCTGTTTTGAGCTGCGTGCGCTGAAGATGACCAATAGAGTGAGAATTTGATAGCAAGATTTTAATCAATGGGATTAAACTCATAATTTAATGTAGAATATGCTTTGTTATTTAGACAACATAACATTAATATTAAGACTTATAGGCTCATAAGAGCCCGAATGCAAATGAACGTGCCTGCGGAGCTCTGAATGCAAACTCCTTTTGTGGACGCGTTCTTCATGAAACAATGTACAGAAACATGGCAGCTAAACTCTAAAAATTCACAGCGTTTTATTATAATGGTCTTCTCATTATAATGGTATGGGTGTGACAGTCCAGTCATAGTTATTAATATTCTTCATTGTAGTTTGACCTGCTCACGCTGTGCGCTGAAGAGGTAATAATTGTAGTACTACAATAAAGTGCTTGACTCAAAAGCAAATGCATCTTACAGTATATCAGGTAAATAATATATCTACGATATATATATAAACCGGCTGAACAGTTTTTGTTTTTTTTATTGTTCCCTACCTTTTCGAAAAAATCCAGTCTTTGCCTGTGTGAGTTTGAGTCTTGGTAAAGTTTTAAATCCCTGCCGCCAAGATGCTCCTCTGCTCCTCCTCTAGTTTTCTTTTTTCGTACGTTAAGTAATTTTTCTGTAAATACGTCTTTGTGGTCTACTGAGTAAAATACATTTTTGCATATTTTCATGAAGGAAAAGCAGTCAAAGCTTAGACCTTTACTTACTCATGACACTTCAGACCGGTATGACTGTATTCTATGCAAGACAAAGAAGATAACTTGATAAAATGTTGGTTGCTGGGGTCTGTTGTTTTGATTGGACCCTGCTGTTATTGCATGGACAAAAACAGTTTGTCAAAATAACTTATTTTGGAAGAAAGTCAGTCATACATGTTTGGAACAAAATGAAGGTGAGAACATGGGTGAACAATCCCTTTAAGAAGACTTACTGTAAAGGTCAGTTTCACTGTCATTTTTTCTTTAAAGAAACTATGGTTGCAAGTTCTATTGTTACCAACATAGTAAAACAAATGGAAATTTCCCCAAACCATAATTCCAGCAAACATTCATAAACCGCATCGCAAACTTGGGTGGTTGGAACTACAGCTCTCGACATATTAAGAAATATTATTTCTTATTAGTATGACATGAGGAATTGTGAAAACAATGTGTGTGTATTTATTTATTTATTTTGGTCAAACAGTTAAAGATAATAGGATCCAGTGGTTTGTTTTGGACCCCACTGAGTTAGTTTGTCAGAATATAGCCTATTCTTTTTTTATTAGCAGAGAATGTCGCATGGGATTGGAGCATGTCAACAATCTCTTTAAGACTTGTGTAGTAATAAAAAAAGGTTTATTGTAATATTTTCATTTAAAAAGAAGACTAAAAATGAAATAAAATGTAACTTAAAATGCATGTTAATAACCTTATTGTGCACAATTCATTAGTACCTACTATTGCAAAATAAAAACAAACAAAACATCGTCATAAATCTTCATAATCTGTCATCAAAATCTAATGACTAGTTCTGCCTCTTAAATTACATTTGTTTGATCTCACCAACCCATTTACTCTAACCAAATGACTCACGATCCAATCAATCCTCAAGAGCTAAAATCAAGTGCCGCCCTACAGACACAATCGTCAGCCTATTCCAATGTAAAGCTGCTTCGTGCTGATGCGGTTTGCAGGGGTGGATTCTGCATCTGTCTCTGCTGCCTAAGGCTGAACATGATGGATGATTGTTTCTGTTAGTAGTGAGGGAGGAGAACTAGGAACCTGTATGTGACATACATTAGGCTGGCTGATACTCAAGCAATGAGTCACTAAAACATTTAGCGCTGCTCTGGGTAATCTTGCGTCACTCTGTTCCCGTCAGCTCGTGGCTGACTGGAAAGGAAGTGGCCAAGCAAAGGAAGTGGGGCACCAGCTAAATCAATGTCATTTTAGAGAGGCCCACAAACTGAACTGGAATAAACCAGTAGAACCGTTCTGGTCCATTTAGTCAGTTGGCAAAACACCTTGATCTTTACATGTCCTTTATAGAAGTAACCTCAAAAACCTGCCACAGGTCAGAGTTCAAACCGAATCGTGTAACTCTCTCACACATCAGGGATCGTCAGAAGTGTCGAAGGTCAGGTCAGGAGACGCTAAAATAGATCTCGATTGGACATGCAAACTGTCAGGTTTAATGTTGCTTTAATGCTTACCAGTCTTTAATAGGAGCCTGATTGCTAACACCATTACAAATCCGACTGTCTACATAGGGAGCTCACTTATAAGGCTGCATCTCAGAACCATATAAGTCATTTTTAGGCAGCAAAACATGCCATGCAAATAGCACTATTGATAATGTACGTTACACACAGCAGACCTTACTAAGTTTCTACTATTCCACTGTATGATTCTTAACACTAGAATATTTTGTCTCGATTTTCCCCCAGTTTACGGTCTGGAGAATTTAACAATAGTAGCCAAAAGTCAGAGCCAGTCTGCAGATTTGCTTGACAGGTTCATAGAAAATGTGTGTGTGATGCCAATTTTTTAAATTGTAAATGAATGGCCAAAGTGCATAAAATGTTTTCAGTTTGCAAAAGATGTCTTGTAAACACTCTCTTTCACTTTTTGTTCATCATGATAATCTAAAAGACAACTTTTTATGAATTTCGAAGCCTAAATAGAATTGGTAGAAGTAATATAGCTAAAGGTAAGATTTAAATTAACTATACCAAGTTCGAATGACTTCTGATAACTCTTAAAAACATCAAAAAAGTTTTTCTTCAAACTTTGAGTCAGAATAGTATGCAAGTGTGAGATACTAAGTAACCCTACTAAGTAAGTAAGGGAACTAGTAAGTAAATGAGTTTACATGTTCAGTGTAATGACGTTCAACCCTTAAATGCATGGATGTTTCACCAATAATTACTACATATTGTTGAGCAGGAAAAATCTATTTACATTATTACATACTGTACCTCGGGTCACTAGCAACCTTATGCACCTTTTACAAAAAAAATTGTTCCACTTTTTACAAGTAAACAGATATACAACTTTGAATGACATGAATAACGTCCCGGTTCACTAAAGACCCAAGGTATGCTATGCATTTAAAGGTTAATGTCCATGACAACCTCTGTAGTCCAATTTAGACAAGTAAAAGCTTAAAAAAAGTCACTAGGGAGTATTAATTATGTATTTTATATGTAAGGTAAAAAATGAAAATATAATAAGCTTTTGTTTACATAAAAAATATTTCAGGCATTAAGTTGACTTCAGGTCAATGGAAACATAACTGCTAAGATGTAACTTGTTTCCAGGTTTGTCTATAACCTGTATATATATTTCATTATTATATATATATTATTTATATATGTATATATATTTCATTATAAATCTAATACTATGAGCATGAAGAAGAGTATAACTACAATAATAACAACACAAATTAATGATATTGTTGGAAACATTTTCAGAAAAAAAAAAAACATTTTTCCAGCTGATGAACGATAAAAACATTGACAGCCAGAGCCCACACAACTTCAACAGTAGTAATCAGCACACAAAAAAACTGTAGCACACTTATAATGAACAATGTTATTGTCTTCTGGTGTGGATGCTGATATAGTTTCACTATAGTTTCATATATAGTTAACCGTGCTGGTGTGTCTATGATAGGCAGCTCACTTAGATCTGGCACAGAGTCAATGTTTCATTATTGATCATTTGAGCAAGGCATTTGACCCCAGGTTGATCTGGAGGAGCTGTCTGAGTTTTCTTTTAAATGTCCTTAATTATTAATTTCATGATAAAAAACATTTTTTTCTGTCAATTTTCCTTCTATTGTGATTAAACAATTGTGTATTCCGAGTATTATGGCACAGATGCTGTAGGTGAGTCATGATTCACAACTGCTTTCCTGTCACACAAGTGCTGCTTTCATGTTGTTTGAAGGCTGAATGGACGCATCATTAGTCTTGCATGTGGTAAGATTTGCAGGTCCTTGAGCTTTGACCTCCCATGAATTCCATGAACTACCATTTAAGGGAGCTTATAGTCAGCTTTCTCATCTTTATATAGCAAATGCTTTTAGTAGTCTTTAGCTGCTTTTGTATGTTTTTGTATTTGGCAGAGTTAACAAACAGAAAAGCATGGTTACAATGCATGAAAGACACAGCAGTCAGATTGGTTGAAATTCTTTACTTCTTTGTTCTTTGTGTGAATGCACAGATCCTTTCACAAATAGCCTCCACACATTTCCTCTGGAAATGAGATACTCCTTATCGCCGTGTAATTAGCCATCCTCGCTTCCTGTGCTTTTTCACACGCTAATCTGTGCTTCTGCAATTAACAACAGTTTTAACGCTTAGAATTTTTATATTACATTAGGCACCTTAAATATCCATGCAGTATGTATTGGTATAATTTATTTAGTTAAAATAGCATCTAAATAGTCATTTATATTTAAGTACAAAGTATAATACCACTTATTGGTATATTTAAAAAAATATTTTACCACTTATAATTTATTTATTTAATATTAAATTGGCATCTTAAATATCCAGGCAATTATGTATTTATATAATTTATTTAGCTAAAATAGTATACAAATAAACATTTAAATGTAAGAATATTATAAAAATGTTAAATATTGTTGCATATTTGTATATTTAAAAAAAATATTCAAATGTCTTATAATTAAAAAATATGTAATATATATATATTTAAAGAATGTATTGCCAAGATACAAGTAACTCACCTAATCCATAAAGTATGTGATTTTTGTTAAAATAGCCTTCAAATTGTGTTGTCTGCAAGCCCTAAATTTCCCCCTAAACAATTATAAATAAAATGGAAACAAATGAAAGCTTAAAGGCCCGTTCACACCAAGCATGATAACTATAAAGCTAACGAGAAAGATATAGTTCTAAAAATCGTTCTCAATATTAAAGAATACCGGAGTCCACACCACCACTATAACGATAAAGGCACAGAGAAACGATATCGTTGGAATCACTTTCAGAACAATTTTTTTTCTGATGAACGATAAAAACATTGCCAACCAATCAGAATCAATCCTGCTGTAATGAGCTCGATAATTTAAAGCAGCAGACACGCGTCCACTTAGAATACACAGACGATATCGTTCGCTGGTGTGGACGCTTATATCGTTATCGTTATAGTTATTGTTCCTGGTGTGAATGGGCCTTAAGAATTAATGATATAAAAAATAACTATAAAATAAATAAATGTAATAACATATTATAAAATGATATGCATGTATATATTATTCATTTATTGGATTTTCTATACAATATTTAAACAAAATAGAAATTAAATAGCAAAATTAGTTACTTTTGATATAAATATTGTTTATACATATATATATATATATATATATAGTCTGTTCTAAAATGCCACTGTCAATCAAACTCTCATGGGAGGGGCCTGTATGTGTGACGTCACAGGGACAGACATCTGAGATCGGCTTGATTTCAGTAAGGGGAAATTATTTAACGAGTTTTAAAAACAAAAAAAAATGTAGCATTCAATGACCCCTTTAAAATATGTGTCATTTTGGAGCCGATGTTTACAGAAAAAATGTTGTGTGCATTTGTTATCAGATGGATTGTATCACGCAGTTATACAGGTTAAAGTGGTGTACAATTACAGTTTAGCTTATGATGAAGTGTTAGCACATCTAGTGTAACAACAATCCCTCTAAACAATTTAATTTTCCAATGGTGTAATCCTGCGTCATGCAGGTTTTGTTTAGAACAGGAAAAATGGGCTTTGTCTACTCAAATTCCAGTAGGGTGTACTTAAAATTTGACCGCGTTCCCTGCTGAGAATGCAGCTTTTGGAGCAAATACACACACACACACACACACACACACACACACACACACACACACAGAGTCACAGAATGGTTCATTTGTATGTTATCTCTCCCAGACACTCACATGGAAACAGTACACACACTCAGGCGTTTATGCCTACACACACCCACGTACACATGCTTACACACACACACATGCACAAGCACATTTCTGGCACAGGCTCATTGACGTCAGAAACCCCATCCCCCATCACCTCCTCCAGTATTTACCATTCTTTACAAAGCAATGCTGGCTATTTGGGTCATCTGCAGTTTTAGCTGTTGATTTAAATCTAGGGACCCTGACCCAGCTGAACTGACCCCCACAATTAGGCTAAAAGAATCAGATTACAAAATCAAAGTTCAGCCTCTCTCTCACAATGAATTTCTTACATTTCGTGAACTGAAGTGTGGAATTTCCACCGCACGTGATTTATGATTTCAGTTCAGCCCTTTGCCATCTCAAGATAACTGGCAGAGACAGGATACAAAGTACTCAGCAGTTTGCATAAAGTAAATGTTTCGCCATAACTTATTTCAGTCATCAAAGTGGGCAAATAATCTCACGTTATTTGCTAACCTCATGGCTTTCCACACCCGTATGACTCTGCTTCTTGTGCAAGATTAAAACACTACAGCTTTAAGAACCGAAATCTTATCAGTACGCTTTGTAAATATTAATAATTGTATGAAAGTGCATTTTCTCTTTTGAATAAAAATAAAAAGGTAAATTTAAGATATTGTTTAAAATAAGAAGTAAAGTCACAGTTGGGAGATGACATAAAATGTCGCTTTGTGAAATCTAAAGTTGCAATTATGAGATACAAAAACACATTTTAAGATATAGGCTATGGTGGTAATTTACTAAAAACAAGGTCACAATAGTGAAGTATAAAGTTGTAATTATCAGAAACATTGTTGCCATGAGACATAAAGACGCACTGTAAAATATGCAGATGCAATTTACGAGAAACACATTCGAAATTGTGAGATTTTAAGTCATGGTATGTTATTATAAAGCCACAACTAAAATTAAACGTTACCATTATGAGATATAAAGTCATTGTAAATTATATAGTCGCATTTTTACGAGAAACAAAGTCATTGCTACGAAAATTGAAGTTACATTGTGAGGTACAATGTCATAATTACGAGAAAACTGTTGCTATAATGAGATGTAAAGGCATATAAGTTTGCAATTTTTCGGTGAAATTAAGTCACAATTGCAAAATTGTAAGTCACTTTGCGAAATTTTAAACATTGTGAATTTTCTCAACAGTTGTGAGAAAAAAGTTACCATAATGAAATAGAAATAGAATATACCAATTCGAAAATTGTGAGTTATAAAGTCATAATTACATGAAAACTGAGTTGGGAATATAAAAATCGCAGTTAAAAAACATTGTTGTAACTAAGAAATATATATACATATTTAATATGAGATGAAAAGAATGATTCCTCATTATGTAAGAGTCTATTGTAGTTTTTTTTATTGTTTTTTTCACTTGACGATTAAAACAATGCTTTAAAACTTTTACATTTCTGTGGTGCAATTAATTCAGCCCACCAAAGCTTTTACTTGGCTTGAATGTGTCTTTCTTGCTCTGAAGACAGATGCGTCCTAATCCCAAATGACTGATTCTCACATTCCCCTGGTGCAGCGCTTCTCCAAAATGAGACTTGACTAGGGCCAGACTGAACCACAGTCCATCAAAAACCAACCGGTCATCATCCTCCCCACACCAAACCTCAATAGGATATACAGACTCATGCACAACAAACTTACGCAGATCCTGAACTTTATAAAGATGGAAAACCAAAGCTTTGTTAACGGTTGAAGTCCTCTATGATTAACTGTGGGCTCCAACATTCCTGCTTGGTCTTTGGATGCCTAATTGGTAGCGTAAAACCACTTGCATGCAAGTTGAATGGGGAATGCTGACTTTAATGAAATGGTTAATGTAAGGAGGGCGCAGGGTGAGGATAAAATTAGGGAAGCAAAGAAAGGAGTTCATCCTCACCCTGGGCAGCAAGATCAGACCCCCGAAACAGCATCCCCTCCCCACTGACCTTCAGTTTCCTTTAATGCTCTGTCTGCAACTCCTGGGCCAGCTTGACCTAGTTAGTTAGCGTTTTGGGAAGAGCTGGGCCAGTAATCTGAAAATGTACAAACAGGGTTCAAAATAAACAATCCAGCTGACAGAAAAATGTATTAGGAACTGCTTTACATCAGATTTGAAAGTTCAGACACACACAAATATTCTCATCTCAGGTTGGTAGAGCACATGTGGTATACATTAAGTGAACTAATTTCTTCCAAGCTGTACAAGTTAAACATTCCCTGGCTTCACTCATGCCTCTGTCGTAGTTGACACTAGAGTGCTGGTGCTAGCGTAGCGTGTGTGTGTTTATATCCATGTGTGCACTTCATTTCAGTCAGAGGAAAGACAGAGAGAATAAGATAAGAAACACTGAGAGACAGCCAGGGTGAGAAGAGAGCAGAAGAGAGGAGGGATGACTGAGACGGGGACAACATGTCACGTGTATCTGGAGAAAGTGCATAGCCCCTCGCAGGGCCGTCCCTAGACACAGCAATGGCATGAGCGGAGACAGAACCTCTCAGACACGTCTGTCACGTCGCTCCGTCCGCGTGCGTTTCAGGCTCATGCTGCCCTGACACCTCCCCCTGTCCCGCTTTGTCTCATTCAAATCACTTCCTGAAGCAAATCAGACTTTGTCTCAGAAGTCTCTCCTAAAATTATGCTCTTTTCCATAAAGTGAAAGTAAAAGTGGAGAGGGGATCCAAAAACCCCCATAAAAGTAGTTCGTATGACTTTTGTGCAAAGTTGTTAAGTTGTAATTCACTAATAAACACCTCCTCTGCTGTTACTCAATTACATTTGTACATATTCCAATACATAAAGGACAAAGTGTGTGTGTGTGTGTGTGTGTGTGTGTATGTGTATATATATATATATATATTTTTTTTTTTTACACATGCTAGCAAATGAGTACAGCCCAATGCATAGACTCCATTTGAGAGCGTGCACAAACACAGGGGCTTTTCATCCTTATCCTATGGAAGTTTATTTTATTATTTATTAATTTTTTTAAAAAGGTAATTGCGACTTTTTATCTCCCAAATATCTGAATTACATGATGTAAATATGATGTTGAAAATGCACAGAATGTATAATTTTTTCTTAGAATAGCGAGAACAGCTGAAATTGTCTGATAAAAAGTCACCATTACATAAAAAAGTATGAATTTATTTATTTATTTTGTGGAAGTAAAAAAACAGAACTGTAAGATTTAAACATAATTATGAGGAGAAAATTTCTGAATTGCGAGAAAAGTTTTCATCTTGCAATTCAGCCTCTCTTATTTTATTTTTCTCAGAAGTTTATATCTCACAATTCTGGAAAAAAAGACAGAATTGAAAAAAAAATGCCTGTGAGATGAATTGTGAGACACAGGAAATAAAAACGATTGTGAGATCAATTGTGAGACTCAGAAAAAAAAAACGATTGTGAGATCAATTGTGACACTCAGAATTCTGACTTGTTTTCTCAGAATTGCTAAAGCTTATAACTTGCACTTTTGACTTTTTATCTAAGAATTTGGAAAATGGTTGGAAATGTGTGATAAAAGACTTGCAATTGCTGAAAATGTTATGTTATTGTATTTCAGAAAAAAAAACAGAATTACTATATAGATCTCAAAATTCTGGGGGGAAAAAAGTCAGAATTGCAGGATGTAAACACAGAACTGTGAGAAAAATACAGAATTCTGAATTAATATCTTTCAGTTCCATCTTTTTCTCAGAATTATGAGAACAGTGGAATTGTGAAACCCACAATTGCAGACAAAAAAAACTCTTTTAAAAAAAAAAAATTCTGTATTGTGGGATGTAAATTTAGAATTTAGGAGAAAAGTCAGAATTGCCAGATGTAAACTCAGAATTGTGAGAAAATTATTTTTATTTTATTTTCATTTCTAATTTATTCTCAGAATTGCAAGTTTATCTCTCACAATTCTGAGTTACAGTATATCTCTGTTTTTTTTTCTAAGAATTGTAAGAACGTTTGGAATTTTGAGATAAAAAATTTGCAATTGCAGAAAAAGGTGTTATTTTTTAATTACGAAAAAACAACAACAGAATTACGAGATGTAATCTCAGAATTCTAATGTAAAAAAAAAAGAGTCAGAATTCTGAATTTATATCTTGTAGTTCTGATATACGAATAACAATATGCTAAATTTAAATATGCTCATATTCACATCACATAAATGAGATTTTAATAATGTCACAACAAGGAACGAAACATCGGAGAAGCAGGAGACCTACATTTATAGCATAAGACTACATTTGCTGTCTACCAGAAATAAAAGAGATTAAGTTTTTTCCTACAGGAAACTTCACAACTACGTCAATACAACTAGCTATTCATCAATGTGTAAAACAGGATCTGAAGATCTAAAGCAGTGTGCGTGAAGCATGGACAGCAAAGGTTGAGAAAGTCTTGACGGTTTTGTAAACAAAGCCGGTTCACATCCCTTCATGAAATGTGTTTTTTTCTTTTTTTCTTCGCTCGGCAGGACGTATGTTTGAAAGAAAGCTCCGGTTTGGTTTCTCCGCCACCAAGTCTCAAGGCTATCCCACAGAACCCAGGACTGGATCTGAGCCAGGCCTTTTTTTATGTTTGAAATTTGGGATGAAATCCAAACAAAAGAAATACAGCCCTTGTGTAGGCCTCCTAAAGTTATGCAAGTCTATGAGAGTAACAGCCCAATAATAATAATTAAAAAAAAAAAATAGTAGAAACTTATGTAAAGCTCTCATTACTGTTGCTGTGCGCAGTGAAGGGGGGATGTGGAGCTCTTCAAATAGGGCTGAATGGCTGTGTGTCATTCCATAAAGGAGGGACATTTGTGTCCACAACTTTTAAAGCAAGGCACTAAACATTAAAATAAGCAATGAAAAATTTGACCAGATCAAAATCACAATGTTATGAAGTAGCAATAGATCCTTTCTTCTGTATTATGCAGCACATCCAATGGATTGTAAGACTAAAATATATATAAGAGAATATATATGAGAGAGTCTGTTATTTTACTGGAAGACTGAGATGAAGTTTTGATTAAAAATGACATGGTCAGAAAATGTAAAAAAAATAATTGCATTAATGAATATTTTAAAATAAGATAAAACAATATACCGTAATTTTCTATTAACGCCCACTTTAAATCTATTAAATATAAATGATTATAGAAACGACTTATTTAAAAGTAAATATATAGAAAATTTATTTAAATATTATTAGGATTTAATAAATATCTTAATAAATATTTAAATAATTGATTTAATAATTTATATTTTTTATAATATATAAGGGTTATTATAATTAACTACAACTAAAACAATAAAAATATTGTTAATGTGAATAAAATAAATGTTAACTGAATAAAATAAAATATGAATATATACATATTATATATTATTAGCTAGTTGTCAAGGCAATTCAGTTTAGCTTAACTTGATATACAAAAATAATTAAAACTAAAACTGAAAAAAAGAATAAAATATGAAAATAGAAATATGAAAATAATAATAATTAAGATATCAAAAAATTTTTTACTAAAAGTTTATCTAAAACTAAGAATAGAAAATTTAAAATGAAAAAATAATTCAAAATATTAATAAAAGCTTTAAATGTAACTGATATATTCCTGTCCTTAAAATTAGAAATTTTCCCCATTATAATACATTTAATGAAGCTGATTAAAATAAATAGAAATAGTTTAAATAGAAAACCGTTCTTTTTCTATTTATTTTAAAACGTCGACTGCTGACTCTTGAATGCTAGCAAGTTCTTCAAATGTTGAAATGTCCCGATATAAAAAATTACGTTTACATTTTTACAAAAATGAACTTTAAAAAAAATGACACACTCTTCTCTGTTACCCGCAATGACCCTCTCCAGTTCAGACAGCATGGCACATTATGGCTGCAGCCATATTTATTTTCCGAACATGCTATTTTACGAGCTGTATGGAAAGTTTTGTAAAGTCTGCAGACTGCTCTCGCTCTGGCTCTCCTTCTCTCTGCCTGTGAACCCAAGTACACATCATGAGCATGAGCTCTTAATGTCTGCTCTGTGTCCTGCAGAGACTGCTGAAGCTCAGGGTGCCACCTTATGCCAATCCACACGGGCACGTCTGCCTGCTGCTCGTGTCAGATAAACCCATGAGCCTTGGCTCTGATCTGAGTCGGGGAAGAACCAGTGCGATATGGTCTCTCTCTGTGTACTCCATCCCTGTCTGCTACTGACAGATCCGGTTTCATAAAGGCATTTATAAACAGGTCTGTGATGTTCAGATCAGATGACCTGCCTGAGAACAGAATAACTATGGGAACTGAGAAACACAGATGGACTCGAACTGACTCTTATATAATATAAAACGTTTTCCTTATGACTGGATGTCGTGTGAGAATATTGATATGGTAATGGCAGTCTGTGCTGATGGTGAAAATAATGAAATCATAATGGATATGTTTAGTATAA
This sequence comes from Carassius auratus, assembly GCF_003368295.1. Taxonomy (NCBI): domain Eukaryota; kingdom Metazoa; phylum Chordata; class Actinopteri; order Cypriniformes; family Cyprinidae; genus Carassius; species Carassius auratus. The sequence goes on from NC_039267.1 coordinate 13,315,668, forward strand.
CATACTAGCATACTACGTTTACAGCTGGGTTTTTTGCACACTGCATGAAATAATGTAACACAATGCAATATGCTCAGCCACAGTATTTAACTTCTCTTTCTTAAAAATAATTTTTTACACAAATAAAATGAAAAATATTGAAATTAAATATTAAACTCGTAAAATCTTCTTCTTATTCTGAGTTAAATAAATGTAAAAAAAAATTAATCCCATGGTGAAAACAAACTCCCACAGACAAGACATTTTTATTTTTACACAAATAAAATAAAAAAACAACTATGTATGCAAGTTAAATTAAATGATTAAATTACTGATTAAATTAATGAAAAAACTGAAAATAAATTAAATAAAATTTCCTTTTAATATTCTACTTTAACCTGTATGCCACTTTCTACTTGACACTGAATTGTCAGGAGAAATGATAATGTGAAAACGAGGTAGCAGTTAAATAGTATTAATACTCAGTAGTAGCTAGTATGCAGTGAACTAATATTCCATTTGAATGTTTGTTTCTTCATTCTTACATGGAACCAGGAGATATGCTGTTAATATGTGCTAAAGTATATGCAGAAGACTGTATGTATGCTGGTGTCTAGCTCCTAACATCAGTCCATCAGAACTCTGACCGAGTCCTTTGGCCGGGGTCACTGTGACTGAATTACAGGGTGCAGAAGGATTGTGGGCGATCAGCTCGGTGCTGTGCACTGATAGCATTAAATCAGTCCTTCTGCGTGGCGACACACAGCGAAGCGCTCTGGCTCTCTTTCTCTCTGCCTGTAAAAACCCAGTTAGCATCGTGAGCATGTGCAGTCGAGCAGAAACACGTCTAATTGATCTGGGCCCATTTTACATGACTCTGCAGTTTTCACACAAGAGTTCACATCCTCACCACGGGACAAGCCCTGCCCTGCTCTGCCTTATAATTAACAGGGGATGACGCCTAAAACTAAAAACACAAATATCATGTGTGTGTGTGTATATATGTGTGTGAAGTGCAGTGCATCACCAGCAAAGTCACGATACGATACATATCATGACAGGACTGCACTGAATTTGACCTCAGAAGAGTTTAGTAAATCAGCTGTTTATGAAACACTTCATACTAGGGCCATTGTTAACTACTGGGAGAGCAGGCCTTTGACCTCTGCATTTTGAAGGGCCTCCATAACTGTACCACAGTACAATACAGGTAATGGCATATGTTTCATGGTTACATTGGGCTCTCCCCACCAGGTACAGTATTCTGACTGTTTGCATCTTGTTTTTAAGCCCATAAATAATAATGGAGGCCCACTCGTTTTAATAAATTCATATTGTAACGTCTCCTACTCTTTCTAATATATTATAATTATTCGTATTAATTCTTATTATTTTTTTATTATTGCTGGTGGGTTATCATTGCACAAATCAACACACTCTCTACGTTTAAAAAATTAAAATTAAAAGATTTCTTCACTGTCTTCACTGTATCTCACACACACACACACGTTTAGTCTCAAGATCACGCTGCGCACACACAGTGTTTTTAGTGCTGCCCCACAATTTTATCAATAAAATAGCTTAATCACTGAAGAGCTAAATTATCTTTCTCAACAAGGAACTATTAACATCATCATTTCTAAAGTAATTAAAGCAACAGCTTCACTATTTATTTATTTTTTATAAATGCTAAATAATACTTATATATATTTTATATATCATCTTATTAATACTTTTTAATTACTTTTCCATAAACAAATCTTATTTAAATATTTTGTTCAGCTACTATATATATATATATATATATATATATATATATATATATATATATATATATATATATATATATATATATATATATATATATATATATATCCGTTATTTATACTCTTTACTTAATTATGCATATATACAAATGTTTTAGTCAGTAGAAATCAATAAAGCCATACAGAACGGGAAACATTTTTTTTATAGAAAATGACCCAGATAAAAGGAATTTAAGATTAATTCATCAATATCCAAATCAACAAAAATTTGACATTAATGGCAAATCTTGTAGTTTTTTGGATGCTAAAATATTGTTTAATTTCTAACCATAAATATGTCAACTATAAGTAAGCCATTTCTAGGCCGATTTCCTTAAAAAGCATAAACCCTATCAAAATACTGTCCAAAAATAAAACGTGCACATGCACAAGGACAGGTGTACAAACACAAGGGCAGAAGTTTGTCCTAACTGACAGCTCTGTGCAGGAATGACTTAATCTGTTTGGAAATGAACCCCGGTAAGAGAGCATGCAGCCTGTGAATCATGTACAGCCATCTTTCTCCATGCGCAGTGCACAGACTCGACCAGAGCGCTTACATAATCCAGTTAAAATACACCCCCAGTCACATGTAGCATTCAGCCCTGTGGTGAGATATCCTACTGCCGCTAGGGCTGTGCTGGCAGCTGTTCAGACATTTACACACACACACACACACACACACACACACACACACACACACACACACACACACACACACACACACAAAGCCATTAAAGATTCAACTGTGATTCAGTGCCCTGCCTGCATGTGAACTGTCTGTGGAAAAATGAGCCAAGAGCTCTCCCTCCGAGCACATGTGACTGAGTGGAGTCTTCGCCGAGGAGCATTACGAGAAAACATGCACACACACACACATTGCAAGAGGGAAAAAGAGGTACAAGATGGGCAGGACGTCCAGCCCTTTAAAGTCACAGTGCAGGCTTCCTGAAAGCGTGCAGGGTTTCACTTCTTGCTGAGCACATGCGACTCGTGCCCTCCAAAAGCAAGCGAATGCCACGGCCGTGTTTGTTTTTGAGGGCACTAATGGGCGGCGAGTGCGTCACACACAATTTCGACATAACTTCAACAGATCGGTGATAGACAACCATGACTGATCTCTTTAAGGAGCTGAGTTGACGTGAAAAACCGCATAATGGCCTGGGTACATCTGGCCGGCGCTGTCTGAAAAGACCCAGTCTAGCCATCTGGTGCGGCACACAAACCCTCGCACAATATGAGCCTGATCACCAATTCAGCTGCATTATAGCACCTGGTCATTCTATGGTCAGATCTATTAATTATGCAAGCGTCTTTAATATTTAATTAAGGGGTATTTGGCCCTGTGTGTTCCAGCATCTGACAATGAATATACAAGCACATGGCTCAAAGGAGAAAGCTGTTCCTTTGTTTTTGAAATGATGGTGGTGAAAACTTTTTCTTTTTTGGCAATTTTATGGATGGCATTTTATGTATCTTATATGTCTTTTATGTCCCCGTAAAATCAAAATGGAAGTTTTGATTGGCTTTTAGTATGAATCTGTCGGTCTTAAAGGGTTAGTTCGCCCAAAAATGAAAATTATGTCATTAATAACTCACCCATATTCTGTTCCAAACATGTAAGACCTCCTTTTATCTTCGGGACACAGTTTAAGATATTTTAGATTTAGTCCGAGAGCTCTCAGTCCCTCCATTGAAGCTGTGTGTACGGTATACTGTCCATGTCCAGAAAGGTAAGAAAAACATTATCAAAGTAGTCCGTGTGACATCAGAAAATGCATTTGAAGCATCGAAAATACATTTTGGTCCAAAAATAGCAAAAACGACGACTTTATTCAGCATTGTCTTCTCTTCCGTGTCTGTTGTGAGAGAGAGTTCAAATCAAAGCAGGATATCCGGTTCGCGAACGAATCATTCAGTTCACCAAATCGAACTGAATCGTTTTAAACGGTTCGCATCTCTAATTCGCATTAATCCACAAAATACTTATGTTAACTTTTTTTTAAATGTGTCAGACTACCTCTGAATTCAAACAAACCAATATCCCGGAGTAATGCTTGCACTCAAACAGTACACTGACTGAACTGCTGTGAAGATGAACACCGAGCCGAGCCAGATAACGAACAATAGACTGACTCGTTCACGAGTGAAGAACCGGTTGCATCGGTGTTCGGATCACCAGTAGTTCTTTCGGACAGTTCGATTCAATAAACCGGTTGAAGAAAACGGTTCACCGGTTCTTTTAAGCTCGACGTAATGGCGTCATTTGCGATGATTGCCCTTGATTCAAGCCTTAGGATTACCCGCGCTCATAACACTAGCACAGAATCAGTTCAGTTCAGACGCTCTGTGTGTCGGTCTGCTTCACGCTGAATCACAAATGCGTAGTATCATCAGCTCCTCGGTTCACGAATTGGACGCGTCTGACAGAAACGGTTCTTGACTCGAGAACGAGTCAATGTTTTGTTTGTTATCTGGCTCGGCTCGGTGTTCATCTTCAGTTCTCTCTTCACAGCAGTTCAGTCAGTGTACTGTTTGAGTACATGAACTCCGGGATATTGGTTTGTTTGAACTCAGAGGGAGTGTCAGCCACATTAAAAAAGTTAACAGCTTAAGTCATTTGTGGATTAATGCGTATTAGAGATGCGAACCGTTTAAAACGATTCAGTTCGATTTGGTGAACTGAATGATTCGTTCGCGAACCGGATATCCAGCAGTTTTGATTTGAACTATCTCTCACACAGACATGGAAGAGAAGACAATGCTGAATAAAGTCATCGTTTTTGCTATTTTTGGCCCAAAATGTATTTTCGATGCTTCAAAAAATTCCAACGGACCCTCTGATGTCACATGGACTACTTTGATGATGTTTTTCTTACCTTTCTGGACATGGACAGTATACCGTACACACAGCTTCAATGGAGGGACTGAGAGCTCTCGGACTAAATCTAAAATATCTTAAACTGTGTTCCGAAGATAAAAGGAGGTCTTACATGTTTGGAACAGCGTAAGGGTGAGTTATTAATGACATAATTTTAATTTTTGGGTGAACTAACCCTTTAAGGTTATCTGTAAGCTAGTGTGCTCCAAAACAATGACAAAATTCACATTTAGAAGATATAAGCATTCAAATTGAAAATACATTTTATTAGTTCATACATTTTTGTACAAATCACATTTACTGCGTTTAAAAGCAACATGTGGAAGAAATGACAGTGGTGGAAATTTTTGGAATAAAATGGCTCTTGTTTTGCTAAAGCTAATTTCATAGCTAACATTTTATATTTCTGAAATATAACCTTTATTAGAGGAAAAATAAACAGAAAGAAAAAATCATATTTTTAAGTATGAATCAATTTTTTTTTAAAAATATATTTACGTTTTGTCATGAGATTGGGTTGTTAAAACTGTTTGTCATGTTGGAAATGACTCCAAAGTTGTAATTTGTAAAAACTACTTAATGTTGAAGTAATAAAAAAAAACATGAAAATATATAACATATATAAAAATATATAAGAAATATATAGAAGGAGTGAAAGCAGAACATCTCAAAGCCTGTTATGTACAGCTGACTAAGTTACATAATCAATAAACACCGCACATGGATTTCCACCCCGAACAATGCCTCCGTCTGGAATAATCCTGTTAGATTTAGATTCGGCCCGTAGCTGACCACAAAACTCTGCTCATGAGTGTCATGTTCTCTTACCCTTCAACATGATTTCAGCGTCTCACACTATTTCTGTGAATGTGTGGGCTGAATGTGTTTTTTGATTGCTTGTAATGTTGGGCAGAGGTTGTATCCTCATCTGCCATCACTCACATTAACACACACACACGAGCAGAGGTCTTGATCAGTGTGAAACACAAGAAACTCAACACAGATATGGCCATTAAGGATGAGCCATCTGTGCTGGCCATACTCAAAGAGACACACTCCACACTCTGACAATTTTATTTAAATATAATTTTATCTGCTATAATGGCATGTTGTTGCATCAAATACACAACTGAAAACCAAACACATTCATAATAATTCAAATTAATGTGTGTAGCAAGAGTGCTATTTTCCAGCCTCTCTGTAGCAAATGAAGTGAGAGGTTACCAAATCAAGAACAAAATGTCCAATTCGCCCCCCCCCCCCATAAATAAATAAAATAATGTTTATTATATATTAAAGCAATCATGATTAATCACATCCGAAATTAAAAGTAGTTATTTGCATAATATATTTTAGTGTACTGTGTATATTTATTATGTATATAGAAATACACACACATGCAGTATATATTTAGGAAATATTTACATTTATATATTTATATCCATGTAATTTATATTATATATAAATATATTTAATATATAAACATGCATGGGTGAGTTTATATTTACATAATAAATATACACAGTAAACACACATATAATATGTAAACAAAAACTTTTATTTTGGATGCGATTAATTCGTTTGACAGCACTTATATGTGTGTGTGTGTGTGTGTGTGTGTGTGTGTGTGTAAAATATTTAGTCTAATTATTTAATATAATGTTGAGATATTTTCTCTTTTCCATTGTCATCGCCGTCATCAACTATTTTTTTTTTTTAAATAATAAACAAAGTATTGTAAATAGTAGTTTGATTAAATTCTAAATAGTAGTATACATTTAGTGAATTATAAACAATGATAAATTGAAGCCAGTGCAAAAACTTATACATTAATACATATGCAAATTCAACATAATTCATAATGTATTTATTTTGATTTACATAATATGCATATTACAGTAATGGAATTTTGGCGTGATGAAATTATGCAAATATTTTAGAATAGTTAAGCTTGAAATATAATTCATTAATTATTAATGTTTTTTTGTACCCACAAAGCCACTCTTTTCTCCAGAGAGAGGACAGCGATTCATTTCCAGCCACCTGTGGAGATGACATTCGGGGGTGGAGGCGATGTGGGAACCCAAGTGTTTTTCTCTCTTTTTTTTGTGAATGGGATACAGAAAGGCAATGAGAAATCCAGCATTCCCCCGCAACCCTCCATCCCAATGAATCATCAGTGTCCGTCAGACAGCACTTCTAAATCACCAAGCCAATTTATACCTGTGACTCATCGCGGGCCTACCACAAGGACAAGGGGCTGGGCATTATTGCCTTGCATGAAAACGTGCAGCAGAGAGACCAGTGAAAACGTGCTAGAACACGCGCAAGTGTGCGAGGGACCTTGCAATCTCTGACTGTGAAAGCAGTCACTCTACTGTGATTCAAGGAGTGAAGAATGTAGCTACTGGTAACATCCAATGCTTGGGATGTGATCGGTATACAAAGGTGAATCAACCCTTTTCATAATTCACCAAACTTTTCATCATTCTTACTGTTAGACTGAATTTTCAGTATTAAAATCAAACCCAAAAAGTTAATAAAAATATTAAAATCAAAATTAATAATTAATATATTATAAACTATAAATAAAAAAATTATTTAAAGGCAACACAAACATATCTCATATATAGACTTTTAAAAGTTGCTTTGCGTTTTCACTCAGAAGTCTTCTTTATAAGCATACTGTCACAATATATCACAAGAAACTATTTCTTATTTCTTTATTTTAATTCTGAAGGCCTTTCATGTTCTTTCAAGTTTTGAGAATTTTTACCCCAAAACACTTTTAATTGTAACTTTGCTGCAATATCTTAAATATGTAACATCTTAAGTTGACTGTAGATCATCATTGTCTGTCATTAAATACCTTAAAGCAGTAATTATCTCGCACTTACGCTGTAATCTCATATGCACCACAAGTTTGTTTTCCACAGATTTTCTTGCTCTGCATATGTATTTTAATCAGATCACTTAGAAACTAGAACATGTCTTCGATAAATACTTCAGAGAAACATATATCATCGCTGATTACCTAACCGTGGAAGAGAAATAACTGAGAGAATGAATCAGCACTGAAGATTCCAGGTTTTCTTTTTTTAGACTTGTATTCCCACTAGTTGCAAGCTTAACTGCTGTGTCATTTGTTTAGCCTGCGATGATGGTTCAGCATAGGACTAAATGTTCTCATCATCTTGCACATTGTAAAGCAGCCAAGCGGAGCAGTCTGAGAAATCCCCTCTGTAAACAGCATCCAGTTGTTTGCTTGTCATTCTTTCATGTGAAGTTTTGCAAAGTGGTTTGGACACGTAAATGGGTAAAGAATGTGCACATTTATCTGTTTAACTTCTGTACACAGATGTTAAAGTAACGTGCAACTACAACTGTTCCAATAACAGAAGACTTTATTGGCCAATAGGTACTGTGTGCAGGTTATCAGTTTTGTTGTATCCCGCCCACACGTGAGGGTCACAGCTGCTGTTTTTATCAGCCTGTGTTAGAGGCACACCTTCTTTGCAAGCGAAAGAGATGATGGTGAGAAATAGTTATTATTCCCTCCACCCCAAACAGAAGCAACACAGCTGAGCCACACCCATGGCCTCACTTGCACCTCCCCCTCGCAATGACAGTAAGACATAAAACAAAAGTCATTGTCCGTGACATGTGTATAATAAACCCTAAGAATGGCTATGAAGTCACACCAAGAGCAATAATAATAAAGATACTGATACCAAAGGACAATAATATTCTGTTTATTGTAACTGTGCACAGCAGTTTTGTCATCTGGCACTTTTTAACATTTATAAGTTGGAAAAAAATAAAATTCTTCATTAGACTTCAACATTAGGGTTCCTATCTGTCCTTATCGTTAGTTGTGGTGTGAACATAACTATTCTTATTAGAAAGATTATGTAAACTTTATAGCTGTTATCAAATGGCCTGTGAATAATTTAAAGAACTATAACAATAATGATATTAGCGTCCACAACAATGGTTGGTAACTTTATAATAACATGCACTTCAATAATGTCGTCTGCCACTTTGAATGGTCAAGCTCTTTAAAGTAGATTGGATTCTGATTGGCTGTCAGTGTTTTTAATCGCTCACCAGCTGGGAAAAAATAGTTTCAAAAGTGATTTTGTTATAGTTGTGGTGTGATTGATGTTCCTATTATCATAGAATTAGAACGAGTGCTAAAACTGTATAGCTATTGCTATAGTTATCGCCCTTGGTGTGAATGGACCGATAATTATAACAATAACTGGCACTTTGAATGTGCAAACTCTTTAAAAAATTAAGATAATTTCTGATTGGCTGCCAATGTTTTATTGTTCATCAACTGGAACAAAAAGTTTTTAAAGTACATTTACATTAGCATCATTTTAACTACATTACTTTAAGCGCCATTGTCTAGGAGTCAGCAGTTTAGCAAACTATGAAGCGCTAAACAAAGAAGTCGCTTTCAAACTAAGCAGGTTTCTGTCGGTCAGCAACACAAATTTGAGTAAGCCACTTGAACATGAGTGAAATGTTCTCCAGCTCTCAGAAAATCCTGTTAAATAACTGAGTTTCATCTGCAAAACTTCAGTGGTAAGTGTGACCAAACCTTAAGTTATCAGAATGATAACGTTCCTCTATGTTGTTATCATTGTGGACTGTTTTCATAGTATTAGAATGATTAATAAATCTTTATAGTTATAGCTGTCATTATCGTCCTTGATGTGAACAGACACAGCAAGACTTTACAAATTGGCCCAACATGCCATTACTGGACACAAAAAGGTCAGTTTCAAGAGGATGGTCTGAATTTAAAACCAGACCGCTTTGTACCCAGTCGCTAATCTATTTGGGTGGCGTCTTTGGCTCAGTTCAAAACCCACAATGTTTTGTTAATGTTCTCCTGGTTGTCAAATACCGGCAGGAACAGAGAAGGGAGAGAGATGGAAGAAACATTCTCTTTGCGTCAGCTATGATTTTCAATTGTTCAAAGCTGAAAGGAGAGACAGAAGATGGGTGGGTTTTTTTCTCACATGTGCTCACGTTTTCCGGGGAGGAGAACTATGACTCATTGGCTCCAGGCGTTGAATCTGTGTCTGGACTTCAACCAGAGTTCCCACCCCCCAGAGAGATGCAGCGATTGTGAGTCCTTATTTGCTCTTCACCTTCACAGCCACCAACTTGCTCACAACACCGAGGCATGAGCGTGAAAATACCAGTGGACGTAGACCACCTGGCGTGTCATTCATGCTGTTTGAAAGGACCAAAGTGCGCTGAATAATGCGTGACGGAATATAGCCACTCAAGCTCACCTGCTGAGGGGCTTTTAGAGAAGGTGCAACATTCTAAACACAGCAAGTGAACTACTTTGGAATGTTTTTCAGTCCTGCCCCCCTCACCATGGAAACTCCACTGGCTGTGCAAAAACAGTGTGAGCGTAAAGGCATCACGTGTGCAACCCAACACGAAACAGAACACGGTGGCCTATCACGTTCAGTCTAATTCATTCATTCAACTTTGTTCACATACGACCAGCTGTGCACATTGCAGTCTGTCAGGGGCAGGTAAGGATAAGCCCCACAACGGGACTCTGGGTAATACGGAAAGAGACAGTAGCAATGTGCACACTAAATTGCTCCTTAGACACATGTGTTGTTGGCTCGTGGTACATGCATAAGTTTCCACACTGGTCTGTTTACAGTTGCGAAACAATCAATAGACCTAAAAGTGGCCTAAAAGTCCTAAATGTCCGGTCCATAGGTCACAATCACAAAAACCTCAAAATCCAATAAATCAATATATTTCAAAGTCGAAATAAAGGCAGGGGCAGGTATATACATAAAATTTGTAAGAATTATGGGATGAAGTTGCAACATAGTTGCCACAATGCAAAGAGAAAAAAATATAGGAAATAAAATAATAATAATATTTTATTACAAATTACTCTTCTGTGTTCTTTGCCGCCAGTTTTAGCGCAATTTTTAAACACCGATATTCTAAAAGATTTGTAAACAAAACACTAATGTACTTGAGACATGTAAATGTATAATAAAGTTATACTTTTCCAACGTACCTTGTGAGATCCTAACAGAAAGAGCACCAGCAGCATATCTGTTTTTGTGGTGACCCATTGGGCTAATATTATTTCTGTTGGTGTCTATTTGTAGACAGGTAAAAATAAGCCCTCTAACCTGTATGGAACCTTTGAAAACATTGTTAAAGCAGTTATACGTGTAAAGTATATGACCTTTTACTTATTTTGGGGCGTGAGGGGTCCCCCTTGAATCAGGCGGGTCAGATCCTCCCAAACGCCTCTATTATTAACACCAGACTGCAGCTAATCAAACACCCTATATTTTCAAAGCGACCTAACACTAACGAAAAATAGGGAGGTGCATATATGGCGACATCCCATTCGATTTAATGAGTTAGTATATATATATTTATAAATAAATAAAAAAATAAGTTACTTACAACACCACCACCACCACCAAAAAAAAAAAAAGCGCTCGGAGTTGACATTCTGTCCGCCTGTTGGAATGAAACCGATCCGCGTGTCCACGTGTTTTGTCAATTTACATATCATTTTAATATGTAAGCTCTTCTCCCCTATCAGCCGAGGCTTGCTTCCAACGCAAACTCTATTTGTCAGATTCGGGTCTGAACGCACAAATCGGAAAGCTCGGCGTTCAAGCACCCGCCCTCTCAGACACGTTGCCTTGGGAGAAGTAACACGGGGCCACACAACTGCAGGTCTGCATCACTGAAACCACGTACACCTCTCTACAGAGCCTCGATCGGCGCTCCGCTTGTGTTTGGATATACTGCTGAAACAAAGGACAGTGCGACCATTCGTCCCATCCGGCTTGAGGTAGGATCCACGTTTTTAAATAGCAGCAATCGCTTCTGATTTTGTGTTTTTGTGGAGTAAAATGACATGGACAAAGGAAAACCACTGCGTTTATTTAAAGCTTATATTGAGATGTTGGAAGATGCCGATGCGTGAGGCATCCCTCTATTGTAAAACAGATTAAATAGTTTGATTGTAATCTAAATATCACTTTTAACACTCATTCTTGAATTTATAATGGTAATGTATCATATATGACAGCACGATTTGGTTTATATTGTGTTTTTGTAAATTGTTTTATTTTTGATTTTTTCGTATACGTTTCATCAAGCGACTATCGTTTTAATATATACATTGTTATTTTATGTTTTAAAAATGTAAAAAATGTGGTGGTCTTATCTGGGTAGGCTGTATTAAAGGTGTTAGTCATCACGAGGGCCCCACCCTCGGTTATCAGACAGGTACATACGGCTTTTGGTTTATTTCATAGCCGTTTTGATATTAATGTGGTGCCCAAAGCAACCGATATTACTGGCAGGCGTACAAGAAACACGTCTCGGTTACACGACTTCCTACATTTGTAACTTAGTTGCGCTAAATTTGTGAAATAATAGTCACGTGCCCGCTTTGTCTACGTTTATACTGGTAGCTAAACGTAAACACGCGAGCTATCAATGATTTTCTTTGTTTTGTCAAATGACCGGTTAGCGCAAACTAATAAAGGGCCTTTTCATCCGAGTCCCCAGCTGTCGACAAAACTTGTAAAAGTATCCGATGTAGGCAGTTTTTCGATATGAAAGAGGAGTTTGTTCGCTAAACGCAGCGTTTTGTTTGATTAAACTTTTGGCGAAACTGGTGTTGACGGGATAAAGCTGGTCAGCAGTTACGTCCGTTTGGAAAAGGCTGATCTTTGTGTCCGTTATAAAGCCAATTAGTCGCGTGCTTGAGGTAGAGCGATTACATAATGTGGCTTTATTGGCAGGACTGAACTCTGGCTCAGCAGTCCATTTGTTTGAAATGATACCGAGCAGCTGATGGACGGATTAAATGCTCAAGTGAAGTGAATGTGCTTAGACAATCTGAAAATCTTTTCACACCGTTGATGTATATAGTGTTACACACAGTTTATTTAGTACATTGTACATTCAGATATCTACAGTATCTCTATTTAGGCTATGACAAAACCTCTGTTTGTGTTGTGTGCAGTGTCAGTGAAGGAACTGAAGAAGTTTTAAGTACATATACTGTATTATAAGTTGAGTTATGGTCATGCAAAACTTGTGTAGCGTGCATTTAAATATGTTTTTGGAAAAACAATACCTTTGTAATAGCATAGTGAATGTTATACTGTAAAAGGTAAATATTGCTTTTTACTTGTTCAACGTAATATAATCAGGATTCAGTATTTGTATCAAATAAAGAACTTTTTTAGTATTTAAAAATAATTTAGAACATGAATCAGGTTTTAGGTCACCTGACAATACAGTGTGGCGGCCGTTTCCATTTTTTATTTTTCATTCAGTCATAAATGTGTAATTTTATTAACATGCATCATGTAAATGTCCTGTTGATTTATGAGAAGCCCCCACACCTTAAAATGATGAGTGGTCAGCACCCTTCGAGAAAGCACAAAGCATTTGCTTCTATACAACTTATGCTTTTAGCAAAGATTAATGGCTTGCCTCATTAAACATTGTTGTAGACACTCCTTTTTATGTGTATTCCTCAATGCCTGTCTATTATGAATGACCAAGAACTGAAGGAATTGATAATACAAGCTGAAAACACATTACTGTAATGCTCAAGGCCGCAGATCTGGTCCCAGATGTGTGTTCCTGGACTATTTTCAAATCATCCTCTTTTAAAAGCAAGCCCACAAAATGTTAAAAATGTTACCCGTAACCAGCAAACATGCATTTAGGCACAAACTAGTAATGCATGAATCTTAGTCATATATTAATAAAAGGCCATAGAAGGAATGACGCTATTAAAACGGCTTATTTCTATGTCCTTTGTTCTGCGATAAATGGTGGTCACCATGGCTGCAGCGTTCGGGTCTCATTGAATAAACAAACAGGGCTTTGAATGTGTGTGTGTGTGTGTGTGTTTTTTGTTGTTGTTTTTTTCCACCTGCTTCATCATGGTCTTCTTGTTCTGTAAGGCTACATTCTCAAGTGTTTTTCAATTAAGTGCAATCAGAACAAACAAATGGATGTGGTGCACAGGAAACACATGTTCCAAACAGACAGCAGAACAAAATCTTATTTCAAACATATCAGTTTGAATAAATAAAGACAGTCTGTTGCAACCATATTATGCATGAACAAGGCCACTGCAAGACTTTGAATCTTGCAAATAGGTCTGAAAAAGACTGTTAAGTTCTTGCTTTTATATTAATGGCAAACGAACACCGTGAAAGACAGAACATTCTTTCTTCATGGGGCAACTTCACACCCGTTCATGTTGTATTGTGTGATGGTGTTTATTATTAACGATTATAGAAATTGGAGATTAAAGTATTCCCGTTTCCCCTCACAGGTCAGTGATGGTCCGTGCTGGTTAGACCCTGCTTCTTAAGATGTCAGCTTCAGATTCGGACTATTCCATTGACTGGCTGGCCAGTGACGATGAGGACAACGATAGTGAGCTAGAACCAGATTGTACCAAAGCACAAGGAAAAACCACCTTGCCAAAATCCCCCTCCTCAGGGGTCATCCGAGGGAGCCAGGCTTGCCAGTCGCTCTCAAAAAGGAATGGAGATAAAGGGGAGGTAATGGACAAAGAGAACATGAGCTCTTGGGGAAGTTCTCCTTCCAGCTGCGATAGTTCCGACTACAGCGAAGACGGTGGCCATTGTCACCTGGGACAAGAGGCTCGGACCAATTATAGTCAGTTCCCTGAGAGCCCTGTAGGCAAAAAGAGGCAGGCACTGAAGAGAACATGCAGCTCCATGGTCCTGGAGCAAAGGGAGAGGCAGCTCACACCTGAACAAATGGAGAAAGACCGGCTGTTCGCTTGCAAGGTGAGACGTGCCACTTTTTGAATCGTTGACATGCCAGGGAAGGGACATGGCGTTCTTAAAGCAGCCTTATCTCCAACATGATCTATCTCCACTAGAGCAGAATAAATGTAAAAAAATACTTGAAGCAAACCACTTCCAGGAAGACCCCTCCTCTGTGCATTCTTCCTAGATGAAATGTGAACGAGTCACACGAGGCCACTGGACGAAGAAACTCGAATGTTTTCCTCTAGCATGTAGAATTACTCATTCCATTACATTTGCACAAATGTGTGAGAAAGTAGATGAGTCACTTTGTTTTGTACCACAGTGTCATTGTTCTTCTGGAAATAATGAGCCGCACAAGGGAATGTCCTAACCTGATGTTTTTTTTTTTTTTTTTTTTTATGGTAATTGACAAAGTGTACCATCAAGATCCTGAAATGAAAACTCTAAAAATGTTTGAGTGAATGTTAAATGTGAAAAGCTAAACAAGGAAATACTGAATGATGCTCTTTGTTTTGCAGTGCTTGGAGCTGCAGTGTTACATTCAACCCCTGTCCTCAATCCTTAATGGCCTCCGCTCAGGCAGATACAGAGAACGTGAGTAATCCTTTATGAATTTGTATTAGTCTTATGCATATCCAAAACCTTGCCTAGTTAGCCCAGTATACAAGGAGAACAGCCAAACTAGAGGCAGCAGGCCATGATACAAGAACTGTGTCATGAGATTTGGGACCGAGATATGTGGTATGAATATACATGAAATGAGGCTCTCATATCAACCACAGTAATTTCCTGGTGGCGCATGCTACCTCGCTTAGTCATAATAAAACGTGTATGGTTGAAAGTCGCATGCCTAAAGCAGTGCAAACCACATGCCTCCAAATATACAGGGACCTCGACTGAAATACCAAAGGCACTGTAGAGATAAGCTTTTTGGTTTGGATTGGCTGACTCCTTTGTTCCCCTGACTAGTGGGATAAAATATTCTAACATTTGACTCAGTACTTTATGTGGCTGTTGTAACGGTTAATAAAAAAATACTGTAAAATCTGCATTGTCACACTGTTTCCTAACCAGGTGACAAAGTGTGATTAAAAAGCTGTCCGTTTTTGTCCTTACTAGCCAGGTGAGAGTTTTGTACGTCACTTCATTTGCCATTTTGCACAGCATTATCACACTCCTCATGCATATTAAACATCAAACCTAGACGGGGGATACTAATTATAAAACTTAATTAAACATAGTTCAAAAACAGGTTCCCTCAAATGTAAAACCATGAAAGTAGTAGCTATCTAAAAAAAAACATGTTATTTCTGTTCTTAGTGTTAACATGTGCAAACAGAGAACCGCCCACGCAATATTCTGGTTGACTGACTGTTACATTGCACAGCGTTTTCACTTTCAGTGTGGATAGAAAAATAACTTGTTCCTGAAATCTCGATGCTGATAATGGCTGGTTGAAACACAAATTACTGTGAAACGGCAACAGATGGCATTAACAATATTAGGTACTTAAAAGTTATATTGGCTAGAACCCCACATGTGCTAAAAAAAAAGGTTGTGTACAAAGCAGAGCTCTTTATTGGGGCTTTGTCTGGGACTGCTGTCAATGCAAGGGCTATGGACGACATCATACTTCCTGGCCACAGAGACAGCAAGTCTGTCCTCCCACATGCTTCACAAGAACCCATCTGCCTTGCAGACATAGCATGGCCTGTCAGAGAAAATAAGCTGGCATTGCTTGTAAAATGAATTTAAGCTCTATGTTCTTCTTTTCAGGCCTCAGCACTTTTCAAGAGAGCGTGGCCGTGGACCGCATCCAGAGGATAATGGGGGTCCTGCAGAATCCCTGCATGGGGTGAGTTTCCTGCTGATTCTCTTCACCTCACTCACGGGCAGCTTGAGGGTGGGCTTTAGTCAGAACAGCACTCCATCACAGATCGATCGGATGGATGTTGTCCATTTACTTAATCTACTTCAATCCACTTTCACCTTCTTGTGAGGGAATCTTGTTTCAGTTCTTTGTGTTTACTCACATTAGTGGCAAGGTTGAATTCTCCCATAGCACTTGTGAATGACTTTTACGCCCTCGGGTCTGGCTCTGAGGCTATAAGGGAACGAGTCAAGGAAATGAGAAAACACATGGCCTCACAGCATGATGCAGCAAGGGGGGCTGCAGGGCCAGTGTGGACCTGCCACCACAAATTTAAAAGAGTCTCGACAAGAATAAAACTCAAACACAGGTCGTTAAAAATATCCCAGCTTCGTTGTGGGAGTAGCCTGTCATCCGATTGATTCGCCTTCCTCTGGCTAGACAGTGCAAAGACTATGATGTCATCTTTGGGAGGAGTCGGTGTTCTCTTGCATCAAATGACCTCATGATGGATCGGGCTGGGCTTAGGTGCGTCGTTTACTTTTCGTCTTAACTGCACCTGGCATGCAGCCCAGGTCTGCTCTCATTGTATTGTATTGTGCTACTTTACGAAGTCCAGTATTCACGTGTGAGTGCAGAGTCTAGAACATCTAGTCCGTTGGTGTACTTTGGGCCGCATCCAGCAGTGTTGCAACCTGTGCCGCATGAAAACATGCCTGGCAGAAAATACGTCTGAAACATGCCACTAAAAAGATAGATGATGGGGTTTTGGGTGGGGTCTTAAATCAGGCCATCTGATCGAGGCACTGAGCCAAGTAGACAAGAGCACCGAGCGGGGGCGTTGCTACCTCCCCACCACCTGACCCCATCATCATTACATTGTGCATCTGGCAAATCCCTCAACCCAAAGACACATCAGAAGAGGGAATATAAAAGTAACTTTTATGACAGCAGCCATTTATATTTAAAATACAGAGAATGGGGCCATAGCAGATTCTTTCTTCATGTGACTTGCACTAATCCCCACTAACCATCTGTCGGGGGCTGGTGTGAGTCAATGGGCACCATGTGCGTACGTCTGCATCACTGCTCCTTAGCGCAACTATTTCTTTTCCCCGTGATGTGCCCCGTGGCAGGCTTATGTCTATATTTAGAGGCAAGGGAAACGGTTGCTCTCCATGCCACGTGTGTGTACAAACATGTGAATCAACACCGGAGCTGTTCTCATTTTTAAAAACACATTTGTGTGTCGGCGTGAATGTGTATACTTGATGCTGCATACTTGTGGTTAAGTGTTCTTTCAACTCGTCTGACACAAAACAAGGTGATAGAGAACAGTAGACTTTCACTTTCAGTCTCGTCAAGTCTCTAAATAGTTTTTATAGTACATCGGTGGGTTACCAGACTTAAATACTGTTCTTCCTGTACCATGCAGAGAGAGGTATGTCAGCATCATCCTGAAAATGGAGGAAATGTTGAAGAACTGGTTCCCTCACATAAAATCTCAACGAAGCGACCAAGCCAACACTGGAGCGCTGATGGAGGAGACGACCCTGTCTAAGAAACCCAAGGTAAGTCACTTGAAGAGCTGTCACAAACATGTGTAAGTTAAGACGACTGATAGAAAAGGAGACTGAAATACCCATTATACTTTAATCACCTGGACCAGAGAGGAACAGGACAGACAAGAAGGGATTAAAATCTATTTTTATAGTTGGACAGGTATAAAATGCACATCTCATGTTCACTAAGAACAATGACAGAACAGAACAGGTAATTTTGGAAAGCTTTCACAGGACCGATAAAAATGATTCTTAGGCTGAGAACTTGTGACATGCATTCTAAATTTGATTTTTTTTTTTAAGATTCTTTTTTAAACTTTCTTAAAATCATAGAAAACCGATTGCAAATATTTGCGTTGAAATCTTAAAAGTAATTCTCCCTCTTTCAATACTTTACAGGTGTCTCCAGCAACATCTCCCCTGCTCACCGGCTTTGCAAACCCTGCCACCACAAGTGCCCTTTCCATGGGTAACAAGGCAATGAGAGTCAGTGACCTCACTCCCCCAGGGCCCTACTCTGCAACCAACCTAAAATGGCTCCACACATCACCCATCTGCTCCCCTTCGGCCGAACAGGCTCAAGGGACAGTTCGGAACTTTCTAACATCCCACAGGGACAGGGAAGCAACGCAGGACAACTCTGTGTCTTCCAGCACGGACCGTCTATGTGAGACAGAGTCTGCTCCCAGCCGACCACCTCCAGCCAAGATTAACGCGCCATGTCTTGAGAGACTTCTTAAATCCACAGAGAGTATCATCACCCACAAAGCTCCAGTGGGCTTGGGTGGCATGGCAGCTGGTGGATGGTCCTAGTCCTTTGAAAAGGTTCCGGGAGATCAGAGCATAGCTAGAGCGTGACTGCCCCCAGCTGGTCTGGAGTAACCAGACTCCACCGCAACCCCTGCCTCCATTCTAGCCTTGCGGAGAGGCAAAGAACACAGCAGAGGGAGTTCAGCACAGCCCAGCAAAACAGTGACATGTTCAGTTTCAAACTGAATTGTGTCGGAGTGTGATCTTTGTGTGTGTCTGATGTGTATGTCTGCATCTATTCCCTTACTGTTGGACTGCAGAATGAGTTGTAGCAGTGTGCGTGTGTGACTGCAGTGGGGGGGGGGGGGGGGGGGGTTTAAGAAGGTTTTGTGATCTTGGCTCACCTTTGTCCTTTACCTTTTGAGATGGTTTCCTCTTGAAACAAATAGAGGAGAAATCTCCTGTGGTGGCAGCATCCGATGAGGCAGCATATTGGTATCTGTGAAAAAGCTTATCTCTAGACAAAACAAAGCAACCTTTTTTTTTCCAGCAAGGGAAGGGAAAAGAGGGAGGAATTTATTCTGGGAACACTTCAGATATTCCAGTGTGCTAGTGAAATCTATAGTAGATGTGGTTGAATGTGAATTTATTGGTTTAGTTTGCTCTTTGAATCCACTCTATAGAGTTGAGTTGATTTGTGACTGTTACTTCATAGGTTTAAGCTTCTAGATACGTTTTTTTTGGTACAACGGTTCTACCTCAATCTGACACCGCGTCTCCGGTTGTGTACGGACACAGTAAGTAAGTACACGCAAGTAGACTCAGAGTGAGGAAACTTCATAAAGCGCATCAATACAGTGGGCGAAACACGCCGAACTAACACAGGAGTCTCACTTCACAAAAAAAGCTCTGGAGGCTTGACTGGTGCCATTGTAAAGAATGTGAACTTCAAATTTTCGCTTTTTTTTTTTTTAAGCCTCCCAGTTCAAGGGCATAATAGTGCCTGTCAATTCGATGTCAAACTGTGCCTCTTCACTGGTTTTGAAGGGAGAGCGTGAACTATTCAGAATACCCGATGCCTCTGAAGGATGTACAAAAAGAAAATCAGGACCCTTCGAAACTCCTGCCATTCATTCTCTGCTATCAACAAGTAAATTATTTGAAACTCTTGCCAACTACTTCCTGTGGTCATGTGACACAATGACTTTTCAGTTTGCCACAGAGCTGGACAATACTTAAAGAGGGAAAAGGTATTAACTGTGTACATATTTAGAAAAGTTGTTAATTTACCCTTGCAAAGTGGCCTTTATAGTGTAATATTTTATACTTTCTGAAATAAATGTGGTTATATTTGTTTGCTGTATTCCATTTGTCTTGAAGAATTTTGTTTCAACTGATCACATACATAATAGTCGTATGTTAAAGCTGCAATATGGGATTTTTGTAATTGACCACAAGAGGGTGCATTTCCAACAATAACAAAGGCGAAGCTTGATGACGCTATGAAGCAGGTGGCGATGGGAATGTAGCAATGTATCTAAATTGGATAAATGAATCATGATCACGGATGAGGTAATTTATTCGTTTTTGTATTACCTGTATATCTGATCGTATTATTTTATGTAATACCCCTCTCTTCCGGGTCCTCTCTGACGCTCCTTGAACTCGCTCCGAGTGGGGCTCAAACCGGGTCTTCGGCATGGGAGGCGGACGCACTAACAAGGAGTTGTGCAGTGTTACGTGTTTATGGTTAATGCCGTGTTGTTTAACGTGCTCAAACCAATCGTTCTAAAATTAAATTTGAACGAACATTTGCAAGTAATGACTAAATATATTTTTAACAACACATATCCGATTGTATTTAATTGTACTGCCAAAATCTCGGTCACCACACGTGATAAAAATCCTTACCTTAGTACAAAGAGCAATATAACTTTGTTTATAAGTGCTATTATTGAAACTGAAACAGTCTATTTGCCACGTTATGTTATTTTCTCACAGGTAACGTTATTGATTAAAAAAAATGCTACAGTGACAGAATGTACAGGCATGTGGTGTAATTCATATCTATTAAAATCATCTTTACTGTAACTACGTTACTTGTACAATAACAAAATAAATAATTGATTTGCTTACCTGTCTATCAATACACTCGCGAGAGCAGAGTCTCTGTCAAGTCCAAGATTTTCGCGCAGCTCTCGCCATCTCGTAAACGCCTGCCCGATATTTATTCTGGTTTTATTCCTCTGTTTGTCACACAGTCTGCGTGTATCCGAATATGGACGCTTACGTTTTACTGACACTTCAATACTCGCCAAAGAGTAATCGTGATCCATAACAATGACAACCAACCATACGCGCGGCTATAACATAACCACCACTTCCGCATTTGACCATGTGATATTCCGGTGTGGTGGAACATCACATGGTCTACACCGGAAACAAAGTATAGAGCGGACACTGCGTCACTGATAGGCGACATTTCTTTTCCGGGACGGCCAGTTATTTAAAATCGGAATTTCTCTGAAATAAAAAATCTTTGGAGACTTTTGAGATATTCTAAGTACACAACTGGAGGAAATATATCACACTGTGCAAGTTATTTTCGGAAATTTTATTACAAAATTCCTCCATATTGGAGCTTTAAGGGTTTTTTAATTGGACCATGCTAATATCCGGACAGCAGGGTAGCTGAAATAAAGCAGAATGTAGAATATTTATAAAATATGTGGGGTTTTTTAGATCGATTAATGGATTCATATTTTATATATATTATATTACGTAAATGCCATTAAAAAAAACAGAATGCTATGCAAGTCTGACATTTCTCAAGGATTAATAATGTTACACCACATCTAATTTGGCAGCCCTTATGTGCATTGTTTTCAGTGTGACTTTGATTTTGCACCAGGAGACAGTTGATCACAGACCTTTTTGTTTGCTACACTCATTGACATTCGGATATGAAGATGTCTATTCAAATATCAAAGCCATCAAAGGCTTCAAATCAATCTAAAAACAACCCTCCCTAAAAAAGGCTAATCTATTAAACCTATCTGAAATATAGCTTTTACTTAATCACAACTTGACCTTAAAAACTGAATCCATTATCTGTCAGACAATATTAATACAAGACTGGTCTAGGGTGATTAACCACTCTGCAGTTTCTGGGAAGGAGAAGGTTGAATGGGGAATGGAGAAATGCAGAATAAAACCCACATCCTCTGGAGAATAGAAAAGCAAATGTTTTTCTGGACAGCAAGTAATTCAGATGTCCTCCTTCTTGATCCCCCTTTTTCCATTTCCCTGCTGTGCAGAAAATCAAAGTCAGACACTTATACAATCAACCAGGCGCACTGAGCAATGGCACTCTCATTTCTCATTATAGGTACACTGGGAAGAGGGTTCATTTTGGTATTTCCAGTCCACTGAACATTTGTAAAGAGAAGTGCAAATGTTCTGTGAGCAGATTAACAAATTACACTTCTCTTTTACTAAGAAGACAGAGTGGAAGTTACCCAAATAGCAATGACCCTAACCATTTTGACTGCAAAGATGTGATTCATGTGCCAGGTCACATGATTTCACATATAATGTTTGAAGAAAAACAGTGCTACTAATACACAGGTAAGGTAGAGTCTTATTATCTGGTCTGCAACAGTTTATGAGGACGACAGAAACTGTCTTGGGGATACATCCGTACAACCACAAGAAGTCACTTCCTCTTGGCAAGAACTGTAACTGTGGGCTGCTTTGTCAGTGAATGCCAACTATTTTTGCCAACCTTGAGGCATTATTCTGATTACATACTATTACTTTGTACTATTTATTATTAACACTATTACTACTACTATTGCTTATTATAGAAAATATTCCCCTAAGTATTGGGACACCACTAACATGACGTCACACGTCATCATTTGTCGTCTAGCTCTTACAATACACACATATACTTGTGTGCATTAGAGCCTTTAATTATTGTTCTGTATTAATGAGCTGCTTACTGACACACACACATATCGGAAATTGCACAGCTCACACATCCAGGAGAAAATAAACTTGTCAACGCTGGCCCACGACTTTTATTAAATACAGTTTAAATACTGAATCGCTACAATATATTTAACAGTGACGAGAGGATACAAACGCTGTTTTTAAGTAAACTCACTCTAAAAAGATAAACGCACAGACGCGAATACACGCAACTTCTATTTCTCTCTCTCTTCTCTCTCTCTCGATTTCTAATTATAGGGAGGATTAGACCCCATCAATGTCTACGGCCGTTATCGCCCTGATCAGACATATGCTGTGGCACTATCATGCAGTCTGTAATGATATGACGTTAGCAAATATTAGTGATTGTTTGCAAAACATTTCTTTGAGTAACATGACCATTAATATTAACTCACAATTGAATGTAACATAAAACAAATTATTACTTTTCGTTAGAATCTTTATTTATGCCAAAAAGCTTACATTTATGTGTCTTTTTGTTCGCTGTAGCAGCCATGATGCCGAGATAATTCATACCCCTTCGTTTGAGGTGTGGTCCCGAAAAATCTTCGTTTGAAGGGCTATCTGGCCCTTCCCCTTACACCTACCCCTCCAACCAAAAGAGAATCGAGACAGGGGAAGGGCTAAGGGGTAGAATTGGAATTGGGCCTTAATCTTTAGAAGATAAATGAATATGAGTATAGCAGTTACACCTAAATTTGTGTTTAAATATATTTTTATTTTTAGATTTATTACAAAATTGTAATGTTATGTGAGATTTACCAAAATAATTAATGGCTTGTCAGTATGAACCAGAATTCATCCGTACTAGGTATTTTTTAAGGGAGTAGCCAATTCTGAGTCACTATGTCCAAGTTAGAAAGAAAACAGATTTACCTTTGTTGTTTTTATAAATACATGGAAAATCTAGTGTCTTCTGGAGTCTTCCATGGTTTTAAAATCGTTTCCCAGGCCTTTGCTGTATCAATGAAGGTACCTCAGTGTGAATGGGCATGACTCTTTTCAGAATAAATATTGGCTTGAAAGCTTGTGGGGTGATTTGTGCATGCTGAGTGCGGAAAGACTATGTTCCATCAGGGTAAGATTAATTTCAAGGATTTTAACGAAACACTGAAATTAATTAAACTGGCATGCTTTCCCTGTTCTTGAGGATTTACCATTTGTACTCTGCCAATTTTGGTGTACTGGTATCAAATACTAACTGACTAAGCTGAAGGTCTTGGCAATTAAAATGGATCAAAACTGTAAAAGGCCACTACTGTTTGACTGTTAGGCTCAGTGGTATCACACAGTGGTCACAAGATGTCGAGGCCAGATTAACAGTTGGAGGTGGGGAGGTCTGGTCCAGCCCAGATGGATTCAGTTTCTGTCATGTGAGGGATGTGGTCTCGTTCTCTTTTGCTATTTCCATACACATTTAGTCCAAACTAAGTAAAAAGGGGGAAGTTAATTTGAATAGGAGGAAGAACAACATACTAAAGTTCAGAGGTTTGCATAAACCAAGCATTGTAAGCCAATTCTGAAAGATGACAGAATTTTCAGGAGGACAGTCAGTTGTAAATGCTCATTTGACATTCACATCACCACAGGAACACCAATAAATTGGATGGAACTTCAGTAAAGGCCACTGCACCTCTGAAGTCCGAAATACAGATACTGTGAGATACACATTCTTTGACCAGCAGAGGAAACATAAAGCAAAACGACGCAAGTTCACTTTCGTCTTTAATGCCTTGTTTTTTGTCAAAAGTCTTAGAATAGATTCCCTCTGCTATTTAACAACAGTGCGGCTCATTGGCTTTGGCCAGTCATCCATTTAAGTTACTACAATTGCATTTAGATTTCAGCAGGGGAGACGGGAAAAGCTCTACTCATTCATAAGAATATGTGAAAGTCATCATTTACCATCAAGTTGGAGCCAAAAGTAACATTAAAATTGATACTCTGACTTCAGAAAGACCACAGGACCTAAAGTCAAGACTGTTGGGTTTTATGCCAAAGAAGGACAAGCCCAAAGCTCATATATCAATCCACATCAAAGAAAAATTATGAAAAAGAATCAGTATGATATACCATTTGTAAACTGTTCAAGATTTAATGCTATAGTGTTAAATGCCGTGGTAGATACATTTATGTTGGTATTAGTGGGCAGGACTGTGGATTTTTATTTTTTTTACATTGAATTTGCAGCAAAATTGTGATATATACAATTCTCATGGTATGAAATGAATCATACCATTGTGATGGATAGATTTCAGCCACTGTTAATGATTACTGACAGTATTAGTGACCCCGTAATTAACATTAATAATAATAATAATAAAAATAGCCAGTGAAACCATTTGTCCTTTCTGAACGTCAGCCATTCATTGTGCAATAACTCCTATTTGCTCTCATATCTGTAGGGCGAGAAGCATCATGCCCACGCACTCAGAAAATTGCTCATTAACTTGTTAAGTAATTCGACAGGTAATTCATCCCAACCAGAGAGATAATGATCTCATTTGTCACAGAGGGGCTCTAAATAACTGAACCATAAGAAACAAAAATAACCATCACCATTGTAAAGATCAAACCTTGCCATCAGAACATTATAACTGCTCCCTATTTCTTTTTATATTATTCTGCTACTGTTACCTGCACAGTAGTACCTGATGTTCTATTAAACTCTAAAAACATAGCATGTGTTAATATGATGGGATATTTCATACTGATTTTTCACAGGTGTTTTACCTGTATTTGAAATTATGCTTTGCACTAGGGCTGCACGTTCTCAAGTTTTTCATTAACCGTTAACCGAGGCCCTTAGCGGTTAATACTCGGTTAACCATAGAGTGCCATAGTAACCATAACCATAGTAATTTCCGGACATTGGCCGAAAAAAAAAAAAGGAATGTCCGACAAAATTTAATCTCTCCGGTCAAATTGTCCTATTAAAACTGCCTAATAATGCCGCCCATTAACACAATCTGAATTTGAGAATAAGCCTAAAATGTATAAGGCAAAAGGTAACAAGCAGACTCCGCGGCCGCCTCGCTAAGGCTATGACTATGTTTGACACGTACAATATTTGAAAAGCGATAATTATTTATTTATTTAAATTACATTTATATCTGGATTTATGTCAACTTATGTATAGACTTTCAAATATCAAAATGTCATGAATTAATATGTATTTTTGTACAAAATTACATATAAAAATATTTTCCTATTATACTTTGCCTGGAAACGCTTCCAACAAGGCGTCAGTTCTATTTCTAGCATGCACGCGTCGAGCCGCGCCTGAGCCGCGCGTCTCACACAGGCAGTCGGCAAGCTCTAACCTGTTAACATGGGAACCGAATTAAAAACAGACACGCCACGCAGCTGAGATGCTTTCGCCACGCATCCAGTGTGTCCTGACCGGCCTAATGATGCCCGGGTGTTGGCTGTTGAGATTACAACAACGAGGTTGTACTTGAAGTATATCTAAGCACTGTTTTGCAATACTTGCATTTTGCCCCGTCACTCGTATTAGCCCGCTTCATATTAGAAAAATGACTTCTTCTTGTGGACATTACAAATGTCTGGGAGCGCTCTGGCGGTCTCTGGTGGTGCAAAAATGTATTACAACTAAATTCAATGCACGCCATTGACGTCACTTAACCGAGCAAAATGTTTCACTCGGTTACACAATTTTTAACGGTTAATCGGTTAACCGGTTAACCATGGACACCCCTACTTTGCACTGTGTGGTGTTGTGTTGTGTGGTTTAAGTAAATGTACATAAATGTAATAGAAAATTACCTTTAACGTTTTTCTACTTCAGTTTTTTTTTCTTACATTGAAGTTTTGTTAAAGTACATACGTGTACAAAAGTACCTTAATAGCGTTTAAGTATAGTTTTTATTTTTTATCCAATTCTTTAATATAAACATTTAAACAACACAATTTTAATTGTTTAATTTTTTTATTATAATATACTTATTCATTTATGTAATGATGTTTACATTTTCTGAAAAAATGTGAGTCATGCTTGCTTCATAAATTCATATTTATGAGCCAAAGTAATAGTAATAAGCAAGACTAATAATATAGTCATTTTTCAATGTGGTATTTTAAATTATAGTTTCTATAATTATGGGTTGTATAAATGTATTACATTAACTGACTAAATAACTATGGAAGTTGAGTTGATAATAATTATCGATAATAGGGGTGCTCCGATCACGATCGGCCGATCGTTATGCGCATCTCGTCAGTAAAGCCGGTTATTTAATCAGCGGTTAATTCCATCAGGTGCGTGATTTCACATAGAGCAGCTGTTACTACACAGAGCCATTGTTAATAGAGAAGATGCGCAAATCCACTTCATTTTAAGCGTTTATTCGCGCATCCTCTCAGTTAACAACGGCTCTGTGTAGTAACAGCTGCTTTATGTGAAATCACGCACCTGATGGAATTAACCGCTGATTAAATAACTGGCTTTACTGACGAAATGCGCATTAATGATCGGCCGATTGTGATCGGAGCACCCCTAACTGATAATGTTAGCTAATAAGCACTTTAAGAAAAAATTTCATTATAGGTCAATATTTGTTATACATGTAGAAGTGTTAGTTGCATCTGTTTTCATCTGTAAATGCTCAAACCAACAATTAGCTCTGCCCCAAACTCACACTATAGGTTGCTGGGTTGGGATGGTTGGGATATCTAACCAATAGGAGCTATGCCACAGACTCAGAGTGTTAACATTTGGGGGAGAAATCAATCCCCTAATGCATATAAGAGATGTCTCTGTGTATTAAACTGGGATTCTATAAAATTGCAACCTTTTTAAAGATGGTTTTGAAGTCAGTTGTGATTTCAGTATGTTTATAATGGGCTCTGATCCAAAGAGCAATCCATTGATGTGCAAAGAGAATGAAAATATTGGCACAAGAGTTCATCCACGAGACTTCAAAAGGGGTTATTTTCTCTTTGCAGAAAGGTTTTTCAAATGCAGCTTCATTGTAAATGGCTCAAATCCTCCTTTCAAAGTCTTTTGATAATAATTTATGACTTCACGTGATTCTTTTTTATTATATAAGATATGTATCTTTCCAATGAAATAGAGATTTTTTTTAAGAGCTAAATATTTTTAATTATCTAGTCAAGATGCTTTTTATGCATGAGCTGAATGTGTTCAAAGTACTGAATGTCACCGGAGACCAATTAAAAGAGCACACAACCAACAACTCGTGCCCAATGATATCAGTACAGCCAATGTCAGTGGTCTCAGGTCTTCAGATGGAGCACAAAGACACAAAGTCTTCTCCCAAAGAAGCCTGAGTGAGGACAGTACTGGGTTGAGAAGGTTTACTCATAGTTGTTTATACCAATTTAGCTCTTCCTCCTTCATGGGAATATCCTGATTGGACTGAAGTTGTGTGTCTGAAAGTATGATGCTCTCAGGAAGAAAAACAAATGTGTGTATTCCTCCTATTATTTCCCAAAAGATCTGAATATCAAGGGGTTATCTATATTGTATTAGCTACAGCTATCACTGATAAACAAGGCACAAAAACATACATGTGGCATTAAATAATTATATTTTGTGGATTCACTGATACGGCTGATTCTATTAT
Organism: Carassius auratus; assembly: GCF_003368295.1. Taxonomy (NCBI): domain Eukaryota; kingdom Metazoa; phylum Chordata; class Actinopteri; order Cypriniformes; family Cyprinidae; genus Carassius; species Carassius auratus. Next base: position 13,343,989 of record NC_039267.1, read on the forward strand.
GTTAAACCAAAGATTATATCAACTTTATGGCTGATAACAGATAAACAGCTGATACTAAAATGTTGCCTTTTTTTCTACATGCATTTAAAGGGTTAGTTCATCCAAAAACTACTCACCCTCATGTCGTTCCATACCCATAAGGCCTTCATTCATCTTCAGAACACAAATTTAAATATTTTTTATGAAATTCAAGCTTTCTGACCTTGCATAGACACCAGCATTACTGACACATATTTTATTTTTTAATTTTTCTTACCATTTTTAACTATTTTGACGATGTCCTTACCTTTCTGGGCCTTGAATATTTCAGTTGCATTGATGTCTATGCAGGGTCAGAAAGCTCTTGAATTTCATCAAATAAATAAATAAATATCTACATTTTTGTGTTCTGAAGATTAACTTACAGGTTTGGAATGACATGAGAGTGAGTAATTATTAATAACAGAATTTTCATTTCTAGGTGAACTAACCCTTTAATATAAAACAATAAAAACCTCAAATCAGTTGTTTTAGGTAAATGCAGGCATCCTGACTTTATAACATATAGTTTTAAAATTGGGTAAGATTAAATTGAACAGATATTTAGCAAAAAATAACAAATAAAATGTTGGATTTACTTTGAAAATATATTACATTTTATTCAGTGTGTTACGTGCAGTTTCTCTAATGATTTTCTCTCTAAATTTGCTATTATATTTCACAAATAAATACGAAGAAACTGAAAGTAACACAAACAGAAAGACTGAAAGAGTATTTTCTTGTAAAACATACTCTGGTAGTCTTGTCTTATTTACAACTTCAAAAAATCTTTTTACAGTGAACGAGAGCTCACTATTTGAAGCAAACATTGTCCGTTTTATCTTTCTAGGGCATGTTTTGGTGTCTTCACCACTCCGGCCTAAGATTCACACTCATGTCTGTAACCCAGATAAAGCCAAAAGGCCTAATGGTCCCCCAGAGATCTAATGCCCTAGATATGCCTTTCACACCATTTCTGCCAGAGCAAGAACCCTAAATCAATGCCATTGAGAAACCAATTAATCACTTTTCCAGCTGGGTCAATAATTCTAATCTAATACGATAAGGAAAAGGAAGACAGCAGTGTCCTGAGACTGATCTTCTGGACAAGCATCCAGGGGTTGTTTATCAGTAAAGTAGACTATAGCTTGATGCTTCCTGGCCTAATTTATTTTATTTTTCAGCTAATCTAAATCCCTGTTTGAGCCGGTACAAGGCTAACAAAACTGATCATTTAGCCTACCAATACGTGACGCATTAACAGGTAGGGAACAGAGCAACCTGAGCGAACATGTCCATTAAGCATCTATTCTAAGAACAGGATCCACACACGAGTCCTGAATGAATAATGGAGAGGGCCCTCCAGGAACTCATCTCATTAATGCCATCATCTGACCAGAAACCAACCTAATGATCACAAACACTGAGCAAAAGGATGTCATGCATGATTAATGGCAAGCAGCTCTTCGTCTTAATATATTTCGGTGGCATTCAATTGCCTACAAATTTCAATCCAACATGTTAAATGTAGATATCAAACTCACTATTTCATATTTGATAGGAATAGCAGTTCAGTAGATGTTCAGCTACTAATTGGACCTAGAATAAAATATGGGCTGTTTTCAGAAATCTGTTTACTCTATAAAATATAGGCTATGGCATATTAAACAATACATGGCCTATTTGAATAAACTCACTAATCACAGACAAATATGAAATGGGATAATTTGTTTAGCATTTGTCGGAACTGGCTGTTCAGTACATCGGTGGGATTTCAATGCTATCCAAATGTAACATTTGCTTACTAGGATGCTGCCCACGTCCAGATGGTAAGATCTGGAAGAAGTGTTTCCCAGAGATCCTGTGTACATATGAGTGGCTCCCCATCTTTCGTTCTTATATAAACCCTCTGTTCCATTTTATTTTGTTGTTGCCTAGTTTGAAATGAACATTTGTGAAGCAACAGCTACTTGTAAGGCACTCTATGCATAATGTTAACTCATGGGTAATGAATTCCCTATCATACACTCTACATCCTTAAAATTGTCACCTTTCCATAAATACATCATAGAATAATCCAAATATTTAGTCTTTTCTGGGCTGAATACAAAGGTTCTGGGTAAGGAGAACGTGAGGCACCTGTGAAATCTCACACCTATGTTTGGGACTTTCAAATTCTTCACTTTAGCAAAATATAAACACACCACGGCTTTTTTGCTGTACATTTTTTAACCACTTGCCAATGTTAAATTACCTGAGTAGTAGTAGTGTTACACACGACGAGAATAAAAGCTGATCTGAAGTCGTCTCTCACAATGAATATCACCGTAGAAGCCCGCTAGTCTCGTGACCTGCCGAGATTCGCGCTTTTAACAATGGCGGGAAACCCCTCAGTGATTTAACCCTGCGTTTCCTGTTTTGGCCAACAGAGGGAGTGGTTTGTAATGGTTTCAGTGATAAGTTATTGAACAGAATGTTTTCTGGCACTGGGATTTTTCACCAAAATGGAAATTTATTTTCAAATCGAGGTAATATATCTTGCTTTGTGTCTTTACTAGAAGTTTTACAGCATGGATATTTGATTTATTTATAATTTGGTCAAAATTATGTCATACATTATCACTAAGTAGCCTACTTAGTCTACCGAATCTACAGATCATCACATTTTATAAGCTAGATATAAAATATATTATTACTTATTAATATAAATATGGTATATAGCTTACGAATTTTTTTTTTTTTTTTTTATAAAACAAGATTTTCTGTCTGACTCTGGGGTAAACCAAAAGGAACTGAAAATCAACTAACATTAACTATTAATTTATGCATTTATAGAAGATTGATATTATATTATATTATATACATTTGACACTATCTATCAGTGTTTAAATGAGAGGCCAAAACAAAAACACATTGGCCTATGCAATTACACTCAAACATTAACGAAAACATATAATGAATTAATTTTCACATAAATCAGTTTATTTTTGTCCTAGTAGTCAAGAGTCAGTGTAGGAAATATGGGAGTTACAATGTCTAACCACAAGGTGGCATTGTTATTATAATTATCACACTTCTAGTCTGTGCTGATGTTTGGTTGTGATATAGAGAATAGAATAGAATAGAATAGAATAGAATAGAATAGAATAGAATAGAATAGCCTTTTATTGTACAGCTGTTCAATGAAATTTTATCGTGACTTACCTCATTTTATGAATCACTTTAGTGATAAGTGACGTTTAATGAGAGCTCATAAGCCATATCATATTTGTATAATTATTTGTATGTGCCTAAGGCAATTTGACTTTTGTTTATCTATGTAGGCTAACATTTCACTTCACACGTTAGGTTAACGTAGCCTAATTTAATTGTCAGTTAGCAAGATTTAACTGTTTAAATGGAAATATAATTTATGTTTTTGAAACCCAAAGTCTCTTAGTAATTAGGTGTGTTTGATCTAGATATACAAGGTCACATGCAAATAAGTGGTGGAAATATGTACAAGTTCTTATGTAAACAATAACTCATAGTTTTAGGACTTTAGATTTGCTAGAGACAATACATTCTAGGCTAAGGCAAAAAAGATGGGCTATCATAGTTAATATTTTCAACGAAAGCAATGAAATCATGAGCCACCCGACTTAAGCGCAATATTTCAGTATTTCACAACTGCAATTAATCTTTTGTTTATAAGAAATAACAGATATCAGTTGCCAGATACTAGTTATCAGTATACTGATTCGAGGCCAGTTAATAGTTGTTTTAATGCTGCTATCATTGTTTAAAACAGCACACTGGAAACAGATCTAAGATAAGCTAGGGAGCTATCATCATAATTACTGTTTTCTTCCATAATTCAACAGAAACCTGATAAGCTGAAGGCCAAAAAGCAGCTCAACGTTTGTGGAAAAGTAACAAATTTCAGCAGTCGTTAGAAAGATGTATGTATGCGTATCAAGGGCGTTCTTAAATCTAACCTCAAGAATCATTGTTGAAATGTCTGAATGAAACAAAAATAACTCAAAATGATACACTTAGTGAAGAAAGGCTCCACCCTAAAGCTCTTATCATATAAATAAGACAGTAAATTCTTCAGGCAAGAACCCAATCAGTATATTCAATAAAACAAAAGACACCAACCCAATGTGAGTCATTATGGGTTTTAATGACATTATGACATTTACAGCTCCTGGAATCTCATTGAATAACATTTTGGCAGGGCATGATGGTACGTTACCAGGACAAATTGGATGGGATAATGAAGGATTACTGAAAAAGTAGGGCAGTGGTCTGAAAAGGAACAATATTGACACACTTGGCAAAATTCAGCTCATTATTAGGGAGTGAAATGAGCGAAAATCCATGGCAATATGTAACAAAATCATTTATCAAGAATAAAGGCAAGAATAAAGAAACACTTGTTCAGTTTCTACAGTAGCTACTGAGGAAGCTAAAAAAAAAAACTGGTTCATTTCTTGTGTTGCAAGGACTTAAAAATTACACTTTAAATATGAAATGTTTTAAAACTGCTAATTCTTTACAAAAAAATTATAATATTATTAATAAATTCTTTAGGTCTATGTATCGAACATTTAATATTTATGATATCATTATTATTATTATTATAGATAAGGTTATTAATATATGAACTAACTATATATTGTACTATTATTAGCTAATAATGAATGGATTAAGGTATCAATGTAAGGATTATTCAAACTTTTATGATTTGATATTTTAGAGATTTTAATTCTTCTTATTATATGAAATTATGAATATAATAACTACATCTAGTCCGCACACATGAACTCAGTCAATACTCTTTTAAAAAGCATCCCAGGATGCACCTCATGAAGATTTAATGAAATTCTTATTAAATTACAATTTCCTGACCTTATTAGTGGATCATGAATAACCAAACAAGAACATCAATAAATATATTAATAATTTATTGCTTCTACTACTTGTACAAAAGGGGCATTTTTTTTATTCTTAGTAAGCTTATTTCATTTCACATTAAGTGTGAACAACACAAGTACAGTGTCATATCAAAAGTAAAAAATCAATGGATATAAGGGATTTGTTTTTATCTTGAGGCACATTTTCTGGTTCCTTTCCATTTCTGGTATAAATCTGGCAGATTTATACTGGTAAACAACACTGTTCTGTCCCTGAACACATGCAATCATGTGACTGGTGCACAGGGAGTGATGCACTTGTTAATTAACATTCTATACACATGTATTTAATGTATAAATATGCACTGCAAAATGGTTTAAAATCGATTAAGGTTTAATACTTTATCAGAAAGAACATTATTTATTTTTTTCTAACATTGTTTTAATGAAATAAAATGAGAACTTTTGAGCCCTCTCATTTATAAGCCCACTGTACACAATACATCCTCTTCTGATGGTGAGGTATGTGAAACATACTAATAATCAGATTTCAGGCTCAAGGCACTGTATTACAAACAATTCACACTGAAGCAACTGTGATTTCCTTTAAACTTTTGTCCAATAGCTGGCGCAGTCCTGAAACATCTGAAGTATCATAATGTCCTAATGATACAAAGTTTCATTTCACAATCCAAACGCACTGCCAACAGTTCCTGCTGGTCCTTTCCTGACCGAGTGTTGGAGTTTTCAATGCACCCAAAACACAATGATGTGGCATTATATCTGCCCTGATTTCAATAAACATACTTTTTGGAAAATGAATGGCATCTAATACACTATTAATATCTTAAGAGCTTTACAAGTCATTTTCAGGCTTGATAAATGACCTTATTTTAATACACTTAAACACAAATACACGGAGTATAACACTGGATTTCAAATCCAGCTCATTTCGCTTGCTTCGTCAAATGAAAATTTAAAAAGGTGCAGTCACATTGGTGGAATTTTTTACTTAAAAATCATCTCAAACCAAGCTGTTTTCATTCGAATACTGCAGTGAATTACATGACCAACTTGAACCCGATGCACAAAATATTTCAAACGTGCAAAAAAATTCCTGATCACAGTATCATAATTTTGCAAGTCCATTGTGGACTGTCAACTGTAGCGATATAAGCTCATAAGTAATTTTTAAACAAAGCAACTTCATTTGTGTGAGAAGCTTGAACCGGTTGTGATATCTGAAAAAAATCCTTTGCCAAACAACAGTAAATGTGACTGCACCAAAAATCTGCGCAATAAACATAAAAACAACAAATATCATACAGATTAATGAAGTTGGCTATATCACTCATGCACTTTTGAAAGGCAATAAAATGTGAAGACAAAAAACCCTGCTCCTGACGATTGATTGCTAAAGCAAAGTTTAGCTCCAATCCTAATCAAACACACCTGAAGCAACTAATTAAGGTCTTCAGGCTCAATTACACATCAAAGGCAGGTGTGTTTGATTAGGGTTGGAGTTAAACTTTGCAGGACAGTCGATTGCCAGGAGCAGGAATAAAGGAATGCAAATATGTTGTAAATTATATATTTACACCGCGAAGGCTCAAGGCAAAGTGGCGCAAAGACGTTAAACATACATATTTAAACATTATACAAGTAAACTTTACGTAATATATCCGGTAAACTCTTCCTTATCCCATTATGTACATGAATACATTTACACATGGCTTTAAATAACATGAACAAATGTATTCTTTCTATGTTTGCGCAATTCATTTTTACAGACATGCTGACGAATAATAATTGCATCTCTACGAAGACAAACAAGCCACATTCAGACCTCAACACGCTTGCTTAAAACAACTCAGCTTGTGCGTTTAGGAACGGCAAACACGCCGCTGGTTCACCTCAAAACCAGCATGCGGCTGGGATGTTTATATCGTGGACGTCGGACAAGCAGCAGGGAGTTTCAGGAAGTGCTACTTCTCTTCCTGGTCCGAGGTCTCCTCGGCATCCCCTCCTCCTCTTGATCGCTCTCACACTCTCTTTCGAACATGGCCACTGTTCGACCTACGTAGCCCATCTTGGGTTTGTCCTGTAAACGATATTGAGATGCATTCCTGAAATGGGATTCGACTGATATTCCGACATGCCAGAATCTTGGGTAAGACATCAGAAGCACTCTAATGGTTTAACTGGTCATATTATGTGACGATTTGTCGGGAGACTCCTGGATGTACTACAGCCAGACAGTCATCTTTTTTGGAAATGAGTAAAGGAGTATAACTGAGCAGGCAAAATGAAATACCTGTGTTTTAGTTGGACCTTTCTTCATCATGCGTGTCAAGTGGTTGCAGAGGGCCACGATTCTGAAAGAAAGCTATTGGAATGCAGGGAGAAGGGTTAATTTTGGAACTTTTAGACTAAACATTACAAAGGTTTAAAAGCCTGGGGTCAGTAAGATTTATACCACACACAAAAAAAAAATGCATTAAATGGAAAAAAAATGGACAGTGAGGACATTTACAATGTAAAAAAAAAAATTGTATTTCAATTAAATGCAGTTCTTTGGTAATCAAAGAATCGGGAAAAATGTCATGGATTCTACAAAAATATCAAGCATTTTTTTTTTTTTTTTTTTGCAGCAAATCAGCATATTAGAATTATTTTTAAAGGATCATATGACACTGGAGACTGGAGTTATGATGCTGAAATTTCAGCTTTGCATCAAAATAATAAATTACATTTTTAAATATACTGAAATAAGAAATACTGTAGGTATTTTAAACTATAATAATATTTCACAACGTTACTGCTTTTCACAGTATTTTTGATACAATAAATACAAGTCTTGATGAGCAAAAGAGTTATTAAAAAAAAAAAATTATAATAATAATTGCAGACCCCGAAGTGGTTTTGAATAACTTATAATGACCCTAAAATGCCACATTAATTCAACCTCATCATAGTAAGATGATGAGGTCATAGTAGTCACATGCATATGATTATAATTTTAACAAATACATATATATTATAAAGAGTAAATTGTAGTAGCATCACAGTTTCCATGTATCTTAGATTGTGTTCCGAAGATGAACAAAGATTTTACAGGTTTGGAACGACATGGGTGTAATTGATTAATGACAAAATTTTTATTTTGGGATGGAGTATCCCTTTAAGTTGGAAAAAAAATCCTCAAATAACATTTCTTTCAAGCACTAAGCACTACATGGCTAAATGGTAAAATGTCTAAAAACAGCTTTAGCTAGAAAAGTCCTACCTGCCACCTCCTCCGAGCATATTGTCTCCTGAAGTTCTCAATGTTCACCACAGATTGGCGTCGCACCAGGGCTTGTCTGGGGTTTATGGGCTAAAGGAAAAACAGTTACAGTGTCAAAACCATTCAATACAAGTCTTTGGATTTCACCAGTTTATCAACTACCAGGTGAAAAATCTCAAGTCTGCACACCTTTCCTCAATAAACCACATTTCGAGGTATCATATCTGTAGCACACACAGTGTTCACAATAGAGTCCTAGCCCTGAGTATGAACAATAATAAAAGTGATGCCTTAACACATAATTACACAAGTTCCAAGAAACACACACCCCTGAGGGACTGAGTATAATTCATCTCTTTCCATCCCACAATGCACCACAGCCAGCCGCAGGACTAATGATCAGTGTGAGGTATGTACTGTAATCATCATTTCAGTGCTTTATTGTATGAAAAGTATGGAAAGAAATAACATCACTGTTTACACCAAGCCGCATGCTGGCATGATGTGCTGAAGAAAACGTCCAAGTGCTGATGTTCACAAATCAATCCACATATAACAAATATGACTTTTTGATCGAAATTAAAGTAACACCAAATTTACATGTGCAAGAAAGAAAACTTACATTAAAAGTGGCAATTAAAAGAGCATGTAGTGCTTTAAATAGGTACATTCACAAAAAAATTAAAGGACATTTAAACTTCTTACAAGAAAGGAAAAGAAGGAAAGAAAGTTACAATTTATGGCCAAAATCATATTCATGGCATCTGTAAAAGAAAAACACCCCATGCATAAAGATGTAATGAAATCATAAAGGCTGATATCATTTCAACTTCTGACTATAAATGTTCAAAGAAAGAATGGCTTGTAGATGTTTGGTCAGTATTTGACCAGAAATGAAGGAAACACTGACAAGAACAACCAAATTGATAAATATGGTGAATGCATGTGCATAACCTAATTATTTTAGTTTCAACTATATGCAAAACAATTTACAAATAAACAACACAATTTTAAACTACAGCAAATTCAATTCCAAACATGTCTCAAAAGTGTCTCAAATGAATGTTCTGTTGAGGTGATAATCTTAAAACAATCATTTAAAAGTCGGGATATAAACCTTATTAGCTTATTAATAAGGTAACAATGTTTGGTGCATTATTTGGACATGCTGCCTGCACATTCTTCTATTTCACCGCCTAAAAAACAAATGCTGCTTTGTCGTAAATCACTCGTTTTTTATTATTATTTTTTCAAAAAACAAATTTCTATTCTCTTTCAACAAAAACTCTCAAAATATAAAAGTGCATTGATGAACTAAAAAAATTCTTAAAGTAGACCAGGCATGTCATCCACAGTTATAATAGTTGCCATAGGCAATTTTGTTAAAGATTTAATTTTGGCATTTGTTTTTGCCTTTATTGGGATAGGGACAGTATATGAGATAAAAAGCACAGTAGCAGGGGGAAAGGTCTGCAAGCCGGGACTCAAACTCAGGATGCCCGAAGAACAACAGTGTTATATGTTGGCGAGCTGTCCAGGAGGCTATGGGTGCCAAGGCCATAGACATTTTTTACCTTATCAGCCTAGCTTATGAATATTAATTAGGCTTCAGTAAAGGTGTTTATAATTTAAAGGGAAAGTTCACCAAAAATGAAAATATTACTCTTGCCCAAAATGTTAAGGGACAAACTTAGATTTTTTTTCTTTTCTTTTTTTCTACAGGGGTTAACATTGCTACTCTATCAGATCACATCCTGCTTCTGCCATTGTATTACAACTGCAGTCTAATCTCCACTAGCTAGAAAGATATCTAGCTAGACTTTAGCTAGATGTCTGGCTGCACTTGAGGATGTAGATCGCCACCACAGTCTTTGCTCAGCAGCTCCTTCAGGGCCTCGTTCACCTCATTGTTCAGAGCTGAAATGGATCCGAACCCCTTGTTCCCAGCCTCTCCATTTAGTGAACCCATAACCTCCTGCAACCATCTGAGTTCAGCGTTCAGCTCCTGTCTGAGGGAGCCCAGGTGTGCTTCTCTAGTCAGGTAGCGACTGTCAATGCTGGCTAAGCTGGTGTCGGTTGTCCTCAAGTCCTCCTGGAGGCCTTTCCTCAACACCTCCGCTTTGCGAAACTTGTAGCGCACCTGCGAGAGCTCCTGCCGAATGCTTTCGCTTTCCTCTTTATACCAAGCTTCCTTCTCAGTGTAGATGGAGAGAAGAGCCTCGACATCATCCTGAAGGGATTCACGATTCTGAGCCACTTTTTCGAGACCCATTTCCACCAACGAGATGTCCTCCAGAACGTTGGCGAAACGCTCAAAGTTGGCATAGGTGTTGTTGGGTGGCATGCTGGAGTGGGATTGAATGGTGTACTCTTTCAGGCGTTTGGTCTTCATCTGCTGCGATTCCACTTTTGTTTGCACCTCTACGGTGGCACTCTTGTCCTCTGGCTGTTCGTGGATCTTCGCATAGAGAAATTAGGAGGAAGAACGAGTAAGAACTAGTTCGCTTTTTCACCAGGATGACAAAGCACTCAACTCTTGCACAGGTAAGCAGCGGGTCCAGGCAGGAGGAGTTAATGCTGGTCTCGGGATGTTAGGATGAGGAGAACAGCATGGTACACACAGGATTCAGTCGTCGATTAGAAGAATTCATCAACATGCGATTGCTTCCATGATTTACATGCAAACATGCATCTAGTAGTTGGCCAACAAGGTAATACCAGGATTTGCTATTTGGATTTGTCAGTTCACCCAAGAACGATATGTTTGGCATCATTTATTCACCCCTGTGTCATTTTTAGGAATTTTTAAGTCTTTTTGAGCATGTGTCAACTGTCTTTTTCCTATTAAATAAAAGTTAAAAGGGTCCAAGACAACATTGACCCCCACTGTATGGACAAAATTAAAACACTTCTTAAATATCTTCATCTGTGTTCCACCCCTGTTGAAAAAAATAGGGGTTTGAAGCATGGCAGCTGGCTTAAGCTTGTCCTTAGTTGGTCATGAGTTGGTTTAAGCTGGCCATGAGCTGGTTATAAGCTGGTCCTAAACTGGTCCTAAGCAACTAGCTCCTGCTCAGGACCAGCTGCAAAACAGCTTATAACCAGATATAACCACCTCAAACCAGCTTCCATGCTTTAAAACACACCTAACCAGCATATGCTGGTTTTATCAGCAGGGACACAAGAAATAAAGAAAGTTATACAAGTTTAAAACCCATGATGAGGGTGAGTAAATGACAACAATTTTTCACCTTTTGGATGAACTCTGCCTATAATTGTATATTTCATGTATAGTAGAGAGAGGCGTATGTGATATTACAGCTGCGATATGTGTCTTGATGAGTGTAAAACCCGAGGTCAGTCATTCTTTACAAACCAGCAGAGTAAAGGTCAACACTTGTGTTATGTTACAATGGCAATAAGAAGCATTCACTTCAAAAAAAAGTCACATAAACATGTTTTCAGCTGTGCACATTTCCAACTTAATTCAAGTGGTTACCTTAATCCAGGGATGGTTGAGTGCGTCTTGTATCTTAAGCCTCTTTCTGCAAAGAAAACCGACACAAAGCAAGGTAAATGCAAAATAACTTTAAACATAAAAAGACAAAGAAAATTGAGAGAAATGTAAGGTAGAGACTTCTTTTAGACATATACGTAGCAAGTCTACGCATGCCTTAATAAACACTTGATCTGTGAGACGTCATCGTAGAACATGACATACACAGAACTGGTCGGAGACATTATTTAACATATTAAACTGCATGCTCATACCTGCCCAATAGTGTATGCAATTAAAAAGGCCAGTGACAGAGTCCTGTTGTTGTGTGTATGTGTTCACAAGACAACTACAACTGGAAATTTTTCTAATTCTTCACTGCTGTTTCTCTCGACTGAACCCAGGTTTGACCTCTCACCTCGTATCTTTCACCAGCAGCTGTTTGATGAAGCTTTTGGCCAGTTCACTAGTGCTGCCGAAGAACTCCTCATCAAATTCAAAGTTCACTGCTGAGATGTTTGCAAGAGTCTCCTGCTTGGAGTCGCCCAGGAACGGCGATGCCCCACTTAACCTGACACAGAAAGACAAATACTTCAACTATGTAGAAGCACATTGGAAATTCCTGTTCATTGATTCCTGAAACTGATCCGACAGTGGAATCCAAACACGTGCTCCCGTAGTTCATGTATCAGACAACTGTTAAGTTCCATAATTATGGTCATACTGGCAATGGGTGTAACAATATGGGTGCCGCTGTCTGACAGCCCAAGGCTCAATCTGTCACTTATTATTCATTATGGTTTATTGCTAAATTTATTTACCTTTACCTTTAAGGACTATTGCATCTGTAAACTATTCAATTAACTACTGCATTACAAGGCATTTTAAAATATTTTATGATTGGATATTTTTTATACTACTTTAATTAAATTTAGGTGATGTATATTCAAATGAACAAGTTAAGAGAGAAAATCAACTCAATTCTACAAAATTATTGTCAGATTTATTAATCTAAACAAAAACGCCCTACAAACTGAGAATATGCTGAGTATCCTGGGTGTGATAAGATTTTCCTCTCATTAATAAAAAATAATGCTACACCCTTTGTGGAAAAGAACATTATTAGGAATACTAAAAGAATCCTGAATATATTCACTTTGGCAATGGGTGTAGCATTATGGGTGTTATTGTGTCCCATTATAAGAACCTCTCATTCATTATTCACCAGTGTGCTTCATCAGAACATTTGTTCAGCATGTGACCTGTGTATGGAACTCAGTGGAATCTATCCATCATTCTGTGGAATGTCTATGAATGTCTGGATGTCCTGTCAAAGAAGAAGGCATCCACCTTCCTCCATTCACACTCACAGGATGTATGTGATGACTCCGATGCTCCTGGAGGAAACAGAGGGGCGGAAGAGAGCACATGGTTAAGTCATTGTCGAGTATTGACGCTTGCTACATGTAAAGTACAAAGCGTGATGAGCTTAAGAGTTCTCACCACATGTCTGCCTCTAATCCCAGCTGCTCATAGTTGACTATCTCTGGAGCTGAAAATAAACCAGGTTACAAGCATCAGCTACATTTCATTCAAAACAACCATGTGCGATGTCCAAAGATGGTAGAGATTTTCAGCATCTGACACTTACTTTGCATTTAACATCGTGAACTGTCGAACTTACCAACAAATTCTGGAGTCCCAAATATGTTTTTGAACTCCACTCCGTCCTTGATCCTATGCGCCAAACCAAAGTCGATAAGTTTAATCCGCGGACGTTGGATATTGTTATCCAGCAGCATGATATTTTCAGGCTGAAAACCAAATAAATTTGACATTAAAACACTGAGCAATTTACATTTCCATTGGCAATATGAGTGTCACTGTGTGACAGTATTGAACTGGCAATTCATTATTCACAATTCTTGTTTATTCCAATATCTGTTTAATGCTTGGTTAATCATTTCAAATGATTATGTGGAACTGTTAATTTCATATATATTTACTTGTTTATCAGATTCATATTTCCAATTATTTGCCTGATATTTAATTTAAAATGTAATGTAATTTAATTTAATTTTACCAATGAATGTTAGATATTTTTATAATTTGATATTGTTTGTTGTATATTATATATTTACATGGTCTATAGTTTAAAAAAAATCTAAATTCTACAATCAAGTGGAAAACACTTGACTAAATTAGGTGGAAAATGTAACTTATATGAGAAAAACTGAAATTGAAATATCTTTTGAGTTCACAAAACACATTATAGCCTTGCAGACCATTTTTGTATTGTGCATACAAGCTTTCTATTTTCAAGCCCATCGCAGCAAATGCTGCTTGTCATATGTGTGTCTGGCTAATCAACGTTGACCTCCACCTCAGCAGTTTGAATGCTGATGAAGTGGCTGAAGGTTTCATGTAATTCTGAGGGACTTTGCGTGGGACTCAACACCTGTTATGTTCCCATATTAATGCCTCTACATACTCGAGGTGAAAAGAGGCATCCAGCTGACTTCAAGTTTGGAAGAGGAATGTTCCAGTAGGAATTGTGCCATGTCTAGGATGTACAAGTACAGATTTACTTCCCAATTAATGTGAAAAGAAAGGCGAGAAAACTATATAGGCCTATGTTAGTGACTACTTCCTAAATCACTGAATTTAGCTGTTAGCTAAAATTACTTTTTATTAACAACTCTTTTGTAAGCATAGAATGACAAGTTTTGTTCATATAACAGTTAGCATATGTTTTTAGCAAGAGAGTTATGCTACGCTAATATCCAGTTGCCTAATTAGCTAGTTAGCTAAATTAGCTATTTTTAGGAATGATAATTCAAGTAAGCAAAATATAGTTATGAAAGTACCCTGATAGCACACGTACTTCACAGGGATGTCAATTTGACGTCTGCATTTACTTCTGCTAGAAATATTTTAAGTGTAATACATTTCAGATATCAGACAGAGATGTGTTTAATATTTTCATGATTTAGAAATCATAGAAAATAAGACGTCTGTCAGATGTTTGTACTCAGCAGATGCTTTCCAGATCAAGCAATCTTTAACAGACATCTTGCAGATGTACTGCTATCTGGGTAATAACATTGAGTGAGCCTATTCACAGATGAAGATGAATATTCAGTAAGATAAACGCATTCATTTGAATGAACAGCTGTTTTTTGTTTACATAGCAGTTAGCATGTAAATGCAGTCGCGCCGAACATTCGTATTTGTGTAAAAAGGCCTTCATGCTAAGCAAATATGCAGTGATATACTTCAATTAAGTCACTGTTATGTCCTGACTAATAGACTACCAATTATTTCAGCATAGTACGTTTTGTTTACATAGCAGTTAGCATGTGCTAACTGGAGCAAGAGAAGTTGTTAGCTGAAGTACTATCTTTTTAGTGTCTCTGGCTGTCGTTGTAGAGCTCATGCGTGTGCTGGCGACTATGGAGACGCAGCCCTTATAAAAACAGGATGGAGATTATGGCAGAGAACAGCGTGGGTGACATGTCTCATCATGTGCCGCTGATAGCCTTGTGTTAGAATGTCTGGACCCGGGCCAGCCGGGACGAAAAACATGGAGCTGGGGTGCAAACACACGTACGATCTCAGCCCATGATGGGACGGTGTTCAGCACGGTGATTAGTTAGAGCTGTCATTAGGAGAGGAAGCTGTTTATGAGCTGAAAAGAGTGAAAGGAAGGAATTTCCAGACGGTTGACAGAAACAGGGTCATGTATGCATTCCCAAGAACCAGTACAATGGCAGGTCTTAGAAAAGTGAATAGCTATTTTGTCATGCAAAGTTTCAGGTGTTGCCACGCAACAGACCCGATTGTTCTTCAGAAAAGGCCAATTCACCTCTGCTCGAGGAAGAGCTAAACTGTTGCCATGGCGACCATTATAGCTGTTTCTCGCCTCCACAACCAAGCCATTTATAGGAAGCCATACGACCGACTCCGGATCACTTAGACAGGCGTGGACAAAACTTGTTTTGTACCTTCAGGTCAAAATGTGCAATTTTCTTGGAGTGCAGATACTGAACTCCGCTGAGGATCTGTTTGATGAATTCTGTGGCTTCCTCTTCACTCAGCGACTCCTTCTGAGCCAGGAAGTCGAAGAGCTCGCCTCCTGAAACACTGAAAAATGACATTTCCATTGGTTAGAAGTGGTTTACCTGTCTAATATGCAAACCAAAAGACATATTCAAAGATGCAGACATGCAGTCAATTTAAGAAGCTGACTTTTTAATTTGCTGTGTCGGACTCGGATGATATAATAAAGCATTACATTTCTTAAAAAAAAATAGTTGATAAATAAACAAATACTTATCTAATTAATATTTATCGAATTAACATTTACTTACTCATTTATCTGATTAATATTAATTTAGCTGCTTCATATTGATTTATTTTTCCCGGTGACATTTTCACTATATATATATATATAATTGGATACTGTATTGTATTAAATTATGTATTTTCCTAATAAAGATAAGTAAAAAAATTCAAAGCATAAAAAATAGCTTAAAATATGTTTTGTTTGAAAAACATTTATTTACATATTTATCAGTGTATGTATATAAAATGCACTTAATTCATATTTATTTTTGTAAATACTTATTGACTTTTTATTTATGTCATTATTATTTTATCCATCCATTCACCCATCCATCGCTGTGGCTTCTTTTTTTCAATAATTGGATATCATATTGTATATTGTAATTTAATTATGTATGTGATGTATATAAAAAAAGAAAAGAGAGAGAGAGAAAAAGAGTGTATCCATTGCACCCAGTTTATCTCACACATACAGAGATGTTCATCTCAATAAAATGAGGCTAGTAAACTTCCTCTGTGACATTTAACCACAGCAACTCTTAAATTGGCTTAGTACAGCTCTTTTTTATCATTAACATCAAACCACTTTATCAGAGCCCTGCAGAAATCTCTTTCCCGTACGCTCACAGACATTACAGCACAATAACAGATCAACAACAAGCTGAACAAGTACACTATGTATCCGTTTTGAAGCCTGAGTATTTGATCCAGAAAGATCACTCAAAATGCAGAGCAGCTGACAGTCACAGACAGTCCATTCAGTCACAGTTCTGACCGGATTCAGGCCACAGTTAGCTCTTAATGAGCTTCTACGCTCCCATGCACACATTACAGTCATGGTGAACCTGATCCGGGCCTCCCAGCAACTCTAGAGCGCTGACATTTACTACAGGTTCCCCTACACATTTAGAGAATGACAAACACACAGGCCGTGGAGGTTTCAACTGCTCCCATTCCACAGCACAAGGGGACATGAGTAATATTAGCCATACAAGTATGGAAATCCAGTATGCCATCTTTGGCATAATGTTTAAAGTGCAATGATTTGGGACACACCAATCCTGATGCCACATGCTATTTAGGATGGAGACTATGTGAACTGGGATGCATACTGCACCACGCAGCCATTTCATTTGTCCTCTAATAAACCTGATCCAGCGAATCAGATGTTTGTTATGTTTAATGGTAGCTGCAACAGCTGTTATAGTTCAGGACTAGATGGTAAGGCTTCTTACGAGTAAGTCTTAAGAGACTGAGGGAGAGAACTACTGGTTCAAAGAGCAGTGAGTAAGAGCTGTTGGACGAGGGCGGCAGGCATTAGTCAACTAAAGAGCAGTCATTTGAGGACTCGCACTTGAAATAAAGCAGTAGCTCGCTTTGATTTGTATGTACAACCTAGTTTGTTATAGTTTTAATGGATTTCCTATCACATTTCTAAAACGGCCTTCAAGTTCAGCTAATATTTTGATTGATTTTTCATTCACTGTACATTAAGAAATATTAGAGAAACTGGAGAGGCTTTTCTAGTTTTAAGGGTCAGAGATATATGGAAGCTTGTTTCAGCCACTGAATAAAAAATTAATAGGTAATTGCAACTTTTTATCTCCAAATTCTGACTTTTTACTCACAATTGCAAATTGATATCTCACACTTCTGACTTTTTTCTTGCAATTACAAGTTATGAATCCAGAATTGTTAGATATAAACTAACAGTTGAAAGAAAATGGCAAAATTGTGAGCAAATTTTTTTTTTTTTTTTAATTAGACCATATAACTCACAATTATACAGGATATAAACTTGCAACTGCGAGAAAAAAAAGTCAGGATTGTGTAGCAGAAATGAGTCAAATCAGACAAATCAAAGAGTCTATCAGAGCTGTGTGCATTGAAACATGAGCTGAATTCCTCAAGGAAGTCATAAATCAGTTCTAGTGCCACAGGAACCAAGCAAGATAACCAACCAACCAACTTGTTCACACAACAGCTTTCAACATTAACACCAATAGAACAATTATTGACAATTTTAATTCGAAGAAGAGATTGTCAAATTTATTGTTCGTGATTGGAATGCAACGCTGGACATCACATGTAAACCCAGGAGATCAAGTTAAATACTTGCATTGACTTCCCCCCCCAGCCAGTGAAACCAGACTGAAATTCCTAAGGGGGAAGGGCTTTAAACCTTTGTCTTCACAGAAAAGTCCTTTGCCAGAGAATGGCAAAGAAACCCTTTTTATACATTATATATGGACCAGAATGAACTCAAAAAAGACTTATGAATGAATCATTCCATTGCTTAACTCCATATTCATTTACGTGTAACCCACACATTTGACTATCATGTATAATCACTTATTGTGTATGTCTTTTGATAACTATAGGATACCTAGTCATGTCTAGTATTCAAATAATCGCATTTTCTTGCTTGATATTGTCCTGACAATCATTTATTTGTAAAATATATCATAATCATGTTATAGGAATCATGTCCAAAATTAGACCCTGTGAGGCAAGAACCACATGCTTGGTAAGATAAACAAATGATTTATGATACCCACCCAAAGAACATATCTGATTGGTCAAGGCAACATTTGAGGGGTGGCCAACAAGGAAGTTTTAAATACTTTGGACCCCATGAAATTTTGCTTTTAGTCATGCCTTGCTTTTAGTCCTAGTCTAGCTGCTGCTATTAGCCATGTCGGCTTTTAGTCTAGCATTGCTTGTGCTATCAGTCATGCCTGCTCTTAGCTTTTAGCTTGTAGCTTTGCTACCTAGCTTTAGCTTGTAGCATCTAGCCATGCGGTAGTCATCATGGTTCTTTGAGCGCGGTTCCAGCGTGCCTGCCTGCTGCTACTATGCCACGATGAGAAAGAAAACAACCTAGTCTCGTCAAACTTTATTTCTTTTCTTTTCCGTTTGAGAGTTTCGTGTTCTAAGTTAAGTTTTGTAACGTCCATTCAACTTCAACCAGCGAACACGACTCTGCACTTTCAGCCAACGCCCAGCAACCACGGGCTTCCCAAGACGTCACTTCACTACTGAACTTCAAGCCAATCAGCGACACCGGGATACCCCTTTCAACTGGAGTCCCTTTCACAGCAAACAAAGGCAACGTATTCCCAGATATTTGTTGTGCTGGTGTATCTAATATAATTTTAACCCCATTGAGGAACTCAATGCGAGCGCTAATTACGTGATTGATGGTTGTTCATGTCTATGCAATTTAACGTATTGCTGTTAACTTGGGATTCCATATTTCCATTCTCTTAAACTCATCTTTCCCTAACTTTTGACCTTCCTGCAACTTGTGTGAATGTATGTGTGCGTGCGTTTATGTTAGATTAGTTTATATGTCTTAGATTTATCTAATAAAGCCTTATTCATATTGAAAAGAGAAGTATCTTGTGTTTTGTGCTTACAAGTTAATGTCTTAAACTGCCGATCTTGTTACTGTGCTAATTGATAGTGTTTTCACTATAGTTTGGATATTAGTATCCAGCGCAGATTTGATGTTAAACGGCTCGTTCACTGAACCGCAGGCGCGTCTCCGTGAACAGCCGTGAAACAGTGATTCTGTTCAAATTCCCTTTAAAATCTTAAATGATTCCCTTTGAGCTAAATTGACCTGTTTCCCTTACATTTATTATGGTGGAGAATGATTGCGGGCAGTTTAATCTAAATTGTGAGCATAAACCAAGTTATTTAATCTTTGATTTTGCTAAAGGAATGAAAGGTGAGAAGCTTGCGAGACTGGAGTGTATGTGTGTGTGTTTGCGTGACGTAAGCAGCGCGCGCCCTCCCGCTTGAATGAAAGGAGCTAGAGGAGACTTTAACTCGAGTCCGTCTCCCCTTTGTTAACAGCAGTAAGTGAACTTAAAAGTAAACATCTGAGATCGTACAATAAGGTAGAAATTGAGCGTGTTCCTCATTTGTGTAATGCCTTGTTTTATAGCTGATTTGATTTCACTGCGTGTTCCAGTGTCTCAAACGCTATCTCAGTCACTGTTTGCTGAACGGAGCTAAACTGTTAGTGTTTCAAAAGGGATATAAATCGGTGAATAAAGAATAGTTTTGAGCGGGTTCCTCAATCTATTTATCAAAGTCCCCGTATTCATATTTCATATAGTTTGATTGACAGTGCGTGTTCCACTGCCGAATCAAATTTGATATTCGACTCCCCTAAGTTAACGTTAAGCATTAGAGAACAATGTTTGCCCATTTGTATCCGTTCACAAAGTGAATGCAATCTCGCGTAACACTGCGTGTGTCCGAGAGTAATTTGAATGGGAGTGTTTTAAAAGCTTGATCAAGTAAATTTTAACTGTGTACCAACAGCGAAGGAAGACTTTTATGTTTGTGTCCAGAAAAACTGGCACGGAGATTCAAATTGCTGAGATTGATATAACTGTGTTCCCTTAACTACAGCAGGAAGCTGCTATTTGAATTAAGATAAATTTAACTCTATACAAACTGAGAGTTTAAGTGCCACATCGCAAAACCAACTGAAAGGCGCTGTTGTTATTTGTACAGTGTTGAAATGAGCAGACATTTCATGTAACATGCTTAACTGTATTTGCAACAATGCAACGATTCATGTGCTGATCCACTAGAATGTGTTTTGGTTGCCATAGTGACGACCGTGACCCGGAAGCCTAACGTACTTCCGGAGCAACTCTGAACTGTGCACGCGCAGCGCACAAACTCCGCGGTTTCGCTAAGCTAACGAAACCATTGCATTTACATTGAAGTCTATACTAAAGCCACTAGCCTCAAAGGTTAGCCGTTAGCATTACCATCCAGTGGTAGAATAATGTGTGTTTGGGCAACGCTGACGTGATTTAACCATTTTCAACATCTTAACTAACACTTGTTAGTCTCTTTCTTTTTATCGCTCTGTTTTCTCACTAGACCACTTATTTTCATTTTACTAGAAAGGGAAATACTGACTCACAATTATTAATTGTCAAATTGAAATTTAATTGAAACATTAAATTTATTTTGAATCATTTAAAATTTCCCTCTCAGATCATTTCATATGATCTTTTATTTCTAGTATTCTCTTTTGGGTCTAATTATTTTAGGAATGAATAAGCCTTGAACTTTGGAAGTTAAAGTAAACTTATTCTTCCTAATTTATTTATTACCCATCTGAATATATGCTATTCAGACCTTTACTTATTTGAATGCGTTTTACCCCTCTTCCTGTTTTGGTTATACACTTAACCACTATTGTTTTACGTATTGATTTCCTCTTTTTAATTTCATTTTTGCATAGTTTGCCCATTTATTAATTTTTTAATTTTCCTATTTCTTACCATTTCTTTTGTGTATCCTAGCCTGGGAACGACAAACCTGAGATCTAAAAGGAGACATTGTTATCCCTCACTACGAGTTCAAATAAATTAGAAAGACAACTCTCTTTCACTTAAAGTTTA
The DNA here is from genome assembly GCF_003368295.1 of Carassius auratus. Lineage (NCBI taxonomy): Eukaryota > Metazoa > Chordata > Actinopteri > Cypriniformes > Cyprinidae > Carassius > Carassius auratus. The sequence goes on from NC_039267.1 coordinate 13,365,466, forward strand.
TTTTGTTTGATAAGTTGTGCAGCAACTAACACAACGCTCTCCTTGTAGTTCAGATAACCGCTACTGAGACTTACCATCTCCGTCCTCTCTCTCCTTTACTTTCCTCTTCTCTTTTTACATTTGTAGGACATGTAAGAACCATCAATCAATTCTAAGTGAAGTAAATACCGTGCCAAAGACGACGAATCATCCTTATGAATTTGATTGTAATCATCCTCTCATTTGTTCTTCCTAACCTCCCTACATTTGGAAACGCAATCCAAGTTTTAGCATCTCATCCAACGTTGAGATCGATTTAATAGAGATACGTGCTGAGCAACTGTCGCCTTCGCTGACTCCCTGGTGAGCCGTCCAACTGAAAGGTGTACGGTGTCAATCCTGTCAGACTAAGAAAAGAGATATCAGAATTATTATTGTATTCTTTTGTCCAAAGCAAGAAATATAATAATATTGTTTATGTTTTTGATAACATTTAATTGGAAAAAATTATTTTCCTCATTTGAAAAACAGAAATTGTGCTTGTCATTTGAATTTGTTTTTCACCTCTGTCTCTCTTTTCCTCTTCCTCATTAGAGTGACAAAGTCTTCGCATCTCTAGTCTACTTAGACACCCTGAGACCAACACAGTCATCACCACATTTCACTAGTGGTTCACAATCACTGATACAACACTTAGTTGTCCCACCACACCTAGGCTTTTACTCCACACAGATCTGTGTCAGTCTCTCTTCTCCCCAGCGTGCCAACATGCCGCAGACTGCAGACCCCATTGCCCATGGGGAAGATGTGAACATTTGGCTGAGAGGCATAACAGACAGCCTCACTCCAAAGACATTTGAACTGTTATTATTTTTAATAATAATCCTAATCCTGAGAAGATTCCTGACACAAGATTCAAGCCAGAACAACAACCACGAGGAGCTAGTCAAGATCACGAGCTCACTAAGCTATGCCTTCACAACCCAGCTGAAACTGAGCGACAAGCACATCACCCACCTTCAAGAGGAGCTGGCACGTGCTCAACATCGCATAGACAAGCTGGAAGTGAAAGTTCAAAATCAACTCAAAGCACCCAGCGAGAGGGAGCAGGATACAACAGAACAAGTTATGAAGCTCCAAGCAGCCCTGGCAGCAGCTCAGCTCGACCAGCAACATACAACGGCTGCTCAGAAAGACCTGGTAAACAGACTCCAGTATGCCGAACAGCTACTAGAGAAAGCCAAGCTAGACATCAGAAACAAGAACTCTGAAATCAGTGCTTTGAAAGACCACCTTGAAAGGTACAGAACTGAAATGGACAATCTGACCCAACAACTAGATGATACCAACGATGAGCTCTACATGGTCAGAAAAGAACTCCAAAATGCTTACAAGCACAAACTAGAGCCAAGAAAAGAGAAACATCTCTTAGCCTCATCACTGCTGAGCAGAGCAGAGTCCCACGTCCAAGAACTGGCATGTGACGAAAGGAGCGAAGGGCCACAACCCAAAACCTCACCTGCCTTCGCCACACAACCCTTTCCTGCCAACGAAAGAAAACCTCCCGTCCAAGGCCTTGAAGCTGCACACGGGATGACCATCAAAGACCTCAACAAGCTGTCTAAAAACATCAGCAGGTTCAACCCGAACTCCACAGAGAGCCCCGACATCCAAGCTTATCTGCGAGATATCGAATTTCAACTGGAAGTGAGACCTCATGTGACTGACAGAGACTGGTTATACCTCCTTAGAGCCACGTCCAGTCCCGAGGTACGAAACTTTCTAGATCGACAGCCCAGTCAAACCAAGTCAAACTACCAGCGACTTCGTGAGGTCCTGATTAAAGAGTTTACAGACCCAGAGTCTGAACATGGACTGTTAACTGCCTTGGAAACCAAACAAGGTCGTCAAGAGACTCCACAAGCTTACTACAACCGACTCCGACAATCCTACTTTGGTGCACACAACAACTCTGACCTTGAAGAGGATGTGAACTTCAAAACCCTCTTCCTAAAGAATCTGCACCCTGGAGTCAGTCACCATCTAGGTGTCATGGCCTGTCCGAACTCCATGACCATCCAACAGTTGCGTGACCTAACACAGAAGGCCTATAACAAGCAGAAGTTGGCCTCAAAGAAAGGTAACAAAACATCCACACTCTTGAACTCTGTCAACAAAGACTCAAGCCTTGCACTGGACGACACCCAGTGGCATCACAACACTAGAGTCTTCCATCAAGAGCACAGAGAACGTGACGCCCATATCCACGACCGCTTTCAGCCCAACTGCTGGAAAAATCCATGGGACCAGCCACGCTTCTCAAGAAACCAAAAGGATAACATCTGGAAACCTAACCAGAGATCCAAGGGTAATCACCTGACTCATCCAAGAGCAACTCGTGTGGGTAAGCGACAACAAAACCCACCTCAGCACCACTCAGACATGCACAGTGCTGAGTATGCACAAGAACATAACCGCTTACCATTAGAAGACACGGAACAAGTCATGGAACAACTAAGAGAGTTCCTTCAAGACAATTTACATGCATATGACCACAAAGTTGAGTCATGCTCGCTGTGACCAGCGACAGAACGGAAGGCCGGTGATCACCTGGTGCACCACATCAGAGATGACAAGCACCTGTTCAACAACAACCCAGAATGAACAAGTCTTTCACGGCCAACTGTTGATGAAAAATCTGAGGTACTAAAGGACATCACCTCAGTCACTAACAAACTGTCAAATGAACTCCAACTCCAAGTTCCAAATTCCCTGTCTGTGCAACAGCAACCACCAGAGCACAGAAGGTCAGAAAGTCTGCTACAGCCAGAAGGCATCACAAGAAGAATGCAACATAGGAGACAAGTTTTGCAACTCAGCTTCACACAGCCATGCCAAACTGCCTCCGACTGTCTGCTAAAGAACTTCCTGCCTTGCTGGACTGACCCCTCATTAGACCATGGACACGCCCTCATCCAAGCCAAGGATGCTGAGAGCCAGTCTTAAGTGACATTCTAGAAAAAGGGGGAGACAACACAGACTTGAACAGATCTGACCACACATGCACTACACCAGTAATACACAACATTACCTACACCCAGAGGTAAACACATCTACTGATAACACACTCAACAAACATATTCTTCCCACAGGTAGAATATCCAACTTTTAGCGTAACAAAGTTACACATACCCACCATGAAGAAACGTGCAGCCATCCTCACAATAGGTAGAACACCTGACACTAAGTTAAGGTTCACGACACACTAGCTGCACCTGACATCCTAGCTCAATAGTAGTTGTAACACATGCTAGGAAAACCCACAGCAGCCTTGTTTTGTTTTGTTCTTCTTTTACCTATCCTTCTCCTTCCCCTCTTTCCTGAGTAGGTGAAATGCCTAGACACCCTGCAAGGGTTGAAGGTCTGATATTAGGATTGACTCGCAACACCTAATATCCGCCAGCCACTCTAAACTGAATGGAAGCCAGAGAGCTCCATGCATGATAGGTCAATCCATTGAATTGAAAATGAAATTACTAGAAAACTAACGGTAAACATGTAAAGTAAGACAACCTAGAAGAACCAAACAAAGTTAACCACAAATTTGATTGATGAATCAAAATAAAAACAATTTCCAAGACCATCTAAACTATCCTCAATGTGCTAAACTACATTGACTAATTGAACTTAACCACGTGTACCTAAATAACCTGATGCCTGCACCAGTACAGTAACTGTCATGGAGGTGTTGTCTTGCTGTTTGCTGTGTTTGTCTGCTTCTTCTGCCTTTGTTTCTCCAGCGATCGACGATGTCTTCACCTAAACACCTCGCCGATCGAAAGGGGGATATATGTAGCAGAAATGAGTCAAATCAGACAAATCAAAGAGTCTATCAGAGCTGTGTGCATTGAAACATGAGCTGAATTCCTCAAGGAAGTCATAAATCAGTTCTAGTGCCACAGGAACCAAGCAAGATAACCAACCAACCAACTTGTTCACACAACAGCTTTCAACATTAACACCAATAGAACAATTATTGACAATTTTAATTCGAAGAAGAGATTGTCAAATTTATTGTTCGTGATTGGAATGCAACGCTGGACATCACATGTAAACCCAGGAGATCAAGTTAAATACTTGCATTGACTTCCCCCCCCAGCCAGTGAAACCAGACTGAAATTCCTAAGGGGGAAGGGCTTTAAACCTTTGTCTTCACAGAAAAGTCCTTTGCCAGAGAATGGCAAAGAAACCCTTTTTATACATTATATATGGACCAGAATGAACTCAAAAAAGACTTATGAATGAATCATTCCATTGCTTAACTCCATATTCATTTACGTGTAACCCACACATTTGACTATCATGTATAATCACTTATTGTGTATGTCTTTTGATAACTATAGGATACCTAGTCATGTCTAGTATTCAAATAATCGCATTTTCTTGCTTGATATTGTCCTGACAATCATTTATTTGTAAAATATATCATAATCATGTTATAGGAATCATGTCCAAAATTAGACCCTGTGAGGCAAGAACCACATGCTTGGTAAGATAAACAAATGATTTATGATACCCACCCAAAGAACATATCTGATTGGTCAAGGCAACATTTGAGGGGTGGCCAACAAGGAAGTTTTAAATACTTTGGACCCCATGAAATTTTGCTTTTAGTCATGCCTTGCTTTTAGTCCTAGTCTAGCTGCTGCTATTAGCCATGTCGGCTTTTAGTCTAGCATTGCTTGTGCTATCAGTCATGCCTGCTCTTAGCTTTTAGCTTGTAGCTTTGCTACCTAGCTTTAGCTTGTAGCATCTAGCCATGCGGTAGTCATCATGGTTCTTTGAGCGCGGTTCCAGCGTGCCTGCCTGCTGCTACTATGCCACGATGAGAAAGAAAACAACCTAGTCTCGTCAAACTTTATTTCTTTTCTTTTCCGTTTGAGAGTTTCGTGTTCTAAGTTAAGTTTTGTAACGTCCATTCAACTTCAACCAGCGAACACGACTCTGCACTTTCAGCCAACGCCCAGCAACCACGGGCTTCCCAAGACGTCACTTCACTACTGAACTTCAAGCCAATCAGCGACACCGGGATACCCCTTTCAACTGGAGTCCCTTTCACAGCAAACAAAGGCAACGTATTCCCAGATATTTGTTGTGCTGGTGTATCTAATATAATTTTAACCCCATTGAGGAACTCAATGCGAGCGCTAATTACGTGATTGATGGTTGTTCATGTCTATGCAATTTAACGTATTGCTGTTAACTTGGGATTCCATATTTCCATTCTCTTAAACTCATCTTTCCCTAACTTTTGACCTTCCTGCAACTTGTGTGAATGTATGTGTGCGTGCGTTTATGTTAGATTAGTTTATATGTCTTAGATTTATCTAATAAAGCCTTATTCATATTGAAAAGAGAAGTATCTTGTGTTTTGTGCTTACAAGTTAATGTCTTAAACTGCCGATCTTGTTACTGTGCTAATTGATAGTGTTTTCACTATAGTTTGGATATTAGTATCCAGCGCAGATTTGATGTTAAACGGCTCGTTCACTGAACCGCAGGCGCGTCTCCGTGAACAGCCGTGAAACAGTGATTCTGTTCAAATTCCCTTTAAAATCTTAAATGATTCCCTTTGAGCTAAATTGACCTGTTTCCCTTACAATTGCGAGACATAAACTCACAAATGTAAGTAAAATAAAATCCAGAAATGAAATTCTGACTTTATTTCTGAGAATTGCGAGTTTATATCCTGCAATTATGGCGTTTTAACTCGCAATTTATATCACCATTTTGGCATTATGACTGACAATTTTATACCTCGCAACTTTGAGTAAAAATAGTCACAATTCTGAGTTTATATATTTTCTTTGTATCTAAATATATTTCTCAGAATTGCGAGAAAAAAGTCAGAATTACGAGACAAACACACAAATGCAAGAAAAAAATTCTGTATTGCAACTGAGCGTTCGCAAGGAGCTTGATTGACAGGCGATCTGACCAATCAGAACGCGTATATAATGTGCCGGCACTGTTATCCACCATATTACCCGACAGCTATGGCAGGTCTTCATAGAAATTCATGTTAAAACAGGTGAAAAAAGATCGACTTGAATCTTTTTCAATATAACTAAATGTAAAAATGTGCAGAGGGTTAAGCTGTGCTGTTGTTGGCTGCCCAAATAATGGCAATAAGCTAAGAAATTCCTTTAAAGTTCTTGTTTTGGAAAACCTGTCATGTCCGGTGCTGTATGTATGGCTTGCAGCTTAAAATAGTTAAGTTAAAATAGTGAGTGTTAAATTATATATATATATATATTTTTACATTAAGCCTTGAATTTGGCTTAGGAAGCAGATGAAAAGGTTCAGGATATGGCCCCTATAGAGTGAGGACAGCTGTGTGAGTGGGTAATTGTAGCTCTCACAAACTGTGTGGGAGGACGTGTTCTCACTCACAGCTCCAGGATGAGCACCATGTCAGTGCGGTTCTCGTAAACGTCATGCAACGTGATGATGTTGGGATGCTGGAGCTCCTGTAGGATGTCCACCTCTCTCTCGATCTCCTCTCGCCGAACGCCTCTCCGGCTCGCGCGACTCTGCCGCTTCTTTATGAACTTTGCAGCATATTCCACTCCCGTACTCTTCTCTTTACAGCGCTTCACGATAGCAAACTGCCCACTGAGTAAAAGAGAGACAGACACAACAATACATTCAGTTCTTCTGTCTAACAAGCCAGATGATGAAGGATCTGAGAAATCACATTTAATTTTAATCGCAGCAGAAAAATAGACATTGTATCTGTTCAATTATTCCAGGGGATTAAAGCATTTTCTAGTTTCAACAAATTTGGTTAAGAAAATAATTGACTTCACAAGAATAAAACATTCAAACCATAGACCATAGCAAATTTTTTTTCAGTAGAAGCCAGTGGTTCCTTTTTCCCCTTGAACTCATTAAGATCTTTAAAGGGGGGTGAAATGCTATTTCATGCATACTGAGTTTTTTACACTGTTAAAGAGTTGGATTCCCATGCTAAACATGGACAAAGTTTCAAAAATTAAGTTGTACGTTTGAAGGAGTATTTTTGTTCCAAAAAAACCTCTTCCGGTTTGTCACAAGTTTCGGAAAGTTTTTTTCGAGTATGGCTCTGTGTGACGTTAGATGGAGCGGAATTTCCTTATATGGGTGCTAAGTGAGCGCGCTCCCGTATAGCAGAGCAGAGAGAGGCTGAGCACAGCCTGATCAGAGCGAGAGCGTCGCGAAAAGTCACAAAAGAGGTGTGTTTTTGGTTGCCAAGGCAAGACAACCCTGCACAGATTACCAAAAGAGAAACAGTATTAAGGGACCAGTGGATGGAGTTTATTTTTACAGAGCATCAACGGAGTTGCAAGTGTTTTTGTTTGTTCCCTGCATTTCGGATTGCACGTCGTTTATTTCTTAAGGATAATGCAGTCCTAACGAAAAAGGGTCACGATTGTGTGTTGGAACCGCATGCGGTGAGTAAAACTGCTTCAAATATCTCTGTGTTGTTAACTTAGCTATCAGCGCGTAAGCACATCAAGTAAACAACATGCGATGTTGTCATCAAACTGCACTTTCCACATGTACAGCTTAAAAAAAAAAAAAAGACGACATAAAGTGGAATTTAGTCATTTTCCCAAACCGCTAAGCAAATATATACAGTTTCAGTACATACCACATAGCATACCGCCTTTGCTGATGCTGCTCTTGTTAAATTTCAGCCTCTGGATCTGTGTCACAGCTTCCAAACGCTCTCAACGCAAAAGTCTACTGGCGCTCGTGATTCTTTAGCTCCGCCCACACGTCACGCCTCTAGGCGCTCGTGTTTTTCCGGGAAAAATCGGTACAGACTATCTTTCTCTTATAAATATAATAAAAATAAAGACTTTTTGGAGTTATGAAGGATGCAGTACTACTCTATAGGTACTCAAGATTAACAGGATTTTGAGTGAAAACGAGCATTTCACCCCCCCTTTAAATGTGATGTAAATGCATGAATTGTGAAGGAAGGTAGTGCAGCCACATCACTATGACTGGCTGATATATGAATGAATAAGTGAAAAGATTGAAGTGACTTTTAAATGGATCAAAACAGTGCAAATTTCTCTCTCTCTCTCTCTCTCTCTCTCTCTATATATATATATATATATATATATATATATATATATATATATATATATATATATATATTTCCATTTGAAAATTGCAGTTGCAAAACTTGCCACTGATTCAAAATGACTACAATAAATATGAAAAATGTTTAAAAATTCATATATCTGATTTTGATGTGACTTGTTTTTTTTTTAATAAATAGCACGTTGATATAAAAATAAAAATAAAAATCTAATACTGGTTTATTGTTAATAGTCCCAAAAATTATTAAAATGCAAGGTTTTAAGCTTCAATAAATGGATCAAAAGTAACAGTGAGTAAAGGTATGAATTCAACAACATATATATATATATATATATATATATATATATATATATATATATATATATATTGGCAACAAAACAAATAATTAAAGTAACAAAGTAAAAAAGCATTTATACATTTGTAGATTTTATTTATACATTTTTATTTTATAAATGATGGTACTTGAAGCAATTAGTGCATTAATACTAATATTAATATGTATCTATTATATATATATATATATATATACACACACACATACACAATTAAACATTATATATTGTTGATTTATTGGTAATAGTCTCAAGACAAGGTTAATATGCTGTTTTATATGCATTATATGTTTTATATGCCTTTTAAAAAGCAAACCCAGAGAGTGTGCTTCTTCAGCACACAAGTTGACCAGATGCCACTGAGACATAGTTTCTTTAAAAGCATTAGATGCTTAATTTCTTTAAAATGTAAACAGAAATGCTTAAAATTCTTCAGCACCAACCGACAGTAACATTAGAAACGAGAAAATAGTTAAATGGAGCCAAATCGTGTCAGTCTAAGTATGTCTCTATACGCTCTGTTTAGCTCTATAAGCTGCATCGTGTGCAACATGAATCACCACATGTTGTAGTTTAATTACAGACACTCTATTTATCAAGGGTACATGCAACTAACATCACAAGTACATTAACATATGAACGCATACATTCACATATCAATGCATATTCAGTATTTAGTAACTTGGCATAGCTTTGCTTTTAGCCTGCGAAACCCATTGGGTTTGCGCTGTTGAACTGAACAATCAATTATGTGTTGGATCTTTACTTCTGAAATATGTCTACAAGGATGGTTTGTACTCGAGCTCCCTATAGAATCTGGGTTTCTTGCATAGCGAGAGCCTGAGAGGAAATCCTGCCGCAGGGAAGCGCGCGCCAACTGGGGTCACAGTGTGGGAGGAAAACGCTCTCAGAGAGAGGAGAGAGACAGAGAAGAGGAATGCCACCCACCCACCGCTTCTGTGTCAAAGACGCTTTTGCTTCCTCGCACAAGCTTTGAACATTTCAAACAATATCTCTCGACACAAGCTGCTCATGTTATTTGTTGGTTTGTGTAGACAGTGGGTAGAAAGGATACATTAAAGTAGGGATGTACAGATACTGATGCATGTTTAAGAGGTTTTAAAGGGGGTCATACAAAAGAAAAAACCTAATTGCTAAAAATAAAAAGTGTTCATTTGATCAAGTACTGTAGATGTATTCCAACCAATCACAGATAATCTATCCTTTATTCATTCTATAAATAAATCACCATGATCTTGGATTAGCAACCATATTATCATTTAGTACAATGACAGACTTGTTAACATGCATTTTCAGTGAACTAAAACTTTAAAAGCTAAATCAAACTGCTGCTAAAACAATATAATATGTCATTTTAAAACCTCTGAAAGCCAAAGCGCAGGCACTACCATTCAAAAGATTGAGTTGGTATTTTGTAATACTTTTGAAAGTCCCTTATGCTCATCAAAGCTGCATTTATTGATCAAAAAACACAATACAAAACCAGAATATTGTGAAATATTATTACAATTTATAATAACTGTTTTCTTTATAATTTCTATTTTAATATATTTCATACATGCATTTTATGCCTGTGATGCAAAGCTGAATTTTCAGTATCATTACCCTTGTCTTTAGTGTCACATGATCCTTAATAAATCATTTTAATATGCTGATTTGATTATTATCAATATAAAAAAATAAAAATGTAAACAGTAATACATTTTTTCATTTTTTTTCTTTTCTTTTTTGATAAAAAGAAGGTTTAAAAGCAGTGTATTTACATTTTTGGTAAATTTAATGCAATTAAATTGCAAATAATTGTGATTCCCCCTCACAATTCTGTGTACAGTATTCAATGTAATACATTCTTGGTGGAAATAAGCTCACATTGAATGACTAGGTATTCATTTATTATAAAAAATAAAATAAAAATAGTGACCACACACTTCCCTGTAGTATTATATAATGGTCTTCTCATTATTCAGCAACTTGGCCAATCACAACAAAGATCATGTACATATAGAAACAAAATCTTAAAAGTACAGCAACAAAAACAACATTTACTTCTAAATATAACAAAGGGTTTGTCAGTGCATTTTAAGTTGAAACTCCTTTATTTGTCTTAATACAGAAATGCATTCCCGATGCACATAGACAGGCAGCACATGAAGTCAACAGATTTAGGAAGTGTCTCTGAGTCACGACAATATCCGACTATGAGTCTAACAAGACCACAGATCTAGACGGACTGCATGTAATCTGACTAAGCGACCCGCTCTTGACATCATGCCTCACTCACGTCTGCGGATGTGCATTTGGCCCGGCTCATTATCAGCTGTGACCAGAAAAAAACTGTCCTCTATAAACTCCTCTAGTGCTGTACCGTCACAGATGAGTGGGGGGAGAAAAACGAGGGATGATGCCTTCACTGTGAAATGCACGGGATGTTTAGCAAGGTTTCTAAACATTGTAAGAATATCTTCTAGCAGACCACAGTAGACTTCGGAAATGGATGACTGTACTTTAGTCTTATGTCACTTATTAAATGTTATGTTAAACATTTCATGTGTTCCTGTTCCCCTCTTTGATCTCACATCTGAAGTATATAAAAATATGACGAGTTCTGTTCTGTTTGTCGCCTGCTGTTCTTGTTCATGCATCGAGTTCTGAATGCACTGTGAAAATAGGCTGTGTGGATTATGCACAGCGAGCAGATGATTAGACCATGATTGCAGCCAGTTTTTTCCCTGTGTTTCACATGAAGCCCCACTGAGAGCTGTGTATATGTGTCTGTGCCACCCTTTCCTCTTCTAGCCGCTAGTGTTTTTTTTTGTGATGATGTGCAGTGCTACAGAGCAATAAATGAAAAGAAATATATATGTATGTATTTATTCAGTTGTTTATTATATACCATAAATTATATTATATTGATTAGGGCCATCAAATCTATTAATCACATCCAAAATATTGTGTGAATTGTTTATTTTTATATGTATATATAAATACACACACATACATATTTAAGATATATTTACATTAATATTTATATTATACATAAATATACATAAATATACATATATATATATATATATATATATATATATATATATATATATATATATATATATATATATATATATATATATATATATATTTCTTGGATGTGATATACATATATGGCACATATAAGCACATTTCCCTATAATTCTCATTATCATAATGCAATAAAATTGTATTTAAAAAAAAAATTCCTTCTTTTTCCACAAACTTGATTGTACTTTTTTTTTTTATTTCAGAAGACACACGGCCTCGAAGCCAAGGGCAGTTTGCCTGACATTTCTGTTTGTTTTATTGCAAAAACACAGACATAATAAAGACAGAGAGTTGTGAAGAAACACTGATTTAAAAAACAACAACTTTTATTTCACTCCAGAGAACATTTTTCTCACTGTGTCTAATGTGGTTTTCTGTTCACATAATGCAATAAAATCAAGAGAAGAATTGCATTACAGTTCAGTGCCTTTGGCAAGTACAACTGAAAATGTTTGATTGCTAAATCAGTAGGGACTATTGGCCGCATCGATAACTATGTTTGTTTTAAAACCCATAACCCACAGAGATACGAGGACGCCAAACACTGCTAGGTCACCACCTGGAAAAAAGGGTCAGGTTGTCCACCGAGAGCTCAGAGGGGCCTACATAATGAAAGGTTTTCCCCCATACACATACACACAGTGCAAAGGCACGGTAAACCAAAACAGAACTGGACTGGAATGTGTAGCCGGAGGGACGGCCCGGTCTCTTCCAGATCCACAGGAGAACACAAGCCTAGACCACAACAACTCAGCTTCTCAAGTTTTCTTTTCACTTATCACATTAGTGGCATATTTCACCTCCACAGGTCACAATAATGTTATTTTAATTCACAACACATGACGGTGCAGGCAACATGTGTGTGAAGCAAATCCTATACTTAGCAATTTACTCAAAGCATATGATTTTCTATTTTCTATCTTTTCTATTAATATCTATTGTGATTAATTATTATTGTACATCTTGACATGAGCTGTAATGTTCCAAATTTGTTTGCTTGGACATACACAGTTTACTTAAATTACATGGATATTCAGAATAAGGTTTACACCCCAAAAAAACTGATCAAACCAGAAATATTCCAGCTGTTTTATGCAGCTTTTCAAGAGATTATAAAAAAAAAAATTAAATCTGGTTGTTGCAAACTGATCTTACATTCAAATGCCTTCAAGAAGGTTTGTTTTAAAGCTGTATTATATGCTTTGTCAGAGGTGTGATTTACAGACAATCTGAGGGAGGACAGAGGCAGCCCATTGCAGGCGTGCCACTAGTCTCTGTTCTAAGCCCGCTTGTGTTTCTGACGGCTGGAGGTCTCAGTGGATTTCCACTCCCAACAGCTGCTGGTTATTAGCCGGAGGGCCTTACTGGCCGTGCGCTTGACTAAACGGCGCCAGTCCAATATTCAAATGCAGGTCCAGAGGGGATATTATGACACTGCGTTTCATTGTGTCCATATGTGCATATATGAAAAAGCATGTCCTTTGCCCTGACAACAGGATGGAACAGATGTTAATGCATTCTTTATCTGGGCTAGGCCCCAGTTTAATAGCGAGTTTAAAACAACAGAGTGTGTGTTTTTATTTCCATCGCAATGGAACATATGCATATTTCATTGACCAATCAGTTTTCAGGACCGGAAGTTTCCATTTTGTGTAAAAACGATAAAACATTGCATTATGGATGTCATTACTGTGAAATCCTGCCAGTGAGTTCCTCTCAAACTGAACACACACTGTCATTCCTCCCACTCAATCTATTATAACAGCTTTTCAACTCCTTCAATTCACAGCTGCCGAATACTTGCTTTTCAGCACTTTGGACAGATGATTTTTTGTGAATAAAACATTAACAGAAGCTTCATTAAAGCATCTTGTTTGGACAGTATTGGGCAAAACAGCAGTGGGGGAAAGAATGCGAGGAATTTGCGTCGATGTTGACCATCCCTCCAACTCTTTTGCTAAAAATAACTTTTTGTTTATTAATTCAAATTTGTTGACATGTACAAAGAATTGCTATTATTGCACTGTGAGAATAAGCGGAGGGTGAACCAACTCCAGGGTAAGGCAAAAATTTGCCTAATGTCAGTGTAATCCTATTAACACGCACATCATAACCCAGTCTTTAGGCAAGCATTTACCATAGGCCTACCCACTGAATAAAAATAAAACAAGGAAATTGTGGCTTTCTATCTCACAGTTTTTACTCTATCGCACAATTTATACTTTATGTCCAATTACTTTTTTACATAAATACCAGATATGGGTGTCATATGTCTCAAAATAGTTTTAATGTGAATACATTTGTTTATAACGTGATAATAATCTAATAAAAACATTGTTTTTATTTAAAAAGTTCCAAATTACAATGCTTTCATTTCCACAGTTATTCAAACAACGCAAGCAAAGAACATTTACATTATCAAAGAACATGACCAGTCTACCGTGAGTTTAAGCAAGCACAAAAACTCCCGTTATAATCAATGAAGCTGCCTAAAATATAAAGTTAATATCTTACTTATATCGTATGTACATTTCCACTTTGTTGTGTACGATGAGAGAATGTGCGAGAGCGTAAAATTCAGTCAGCCTTTGTGCATTGAACACAACTCGGTGTTGCAGAATCAGCTATGACTCATCTGAACTCCTCTGAATGGTCATTGCATTTATAAGCTCAACAGAATCACTTGTGATTGGATATAATGTGCAACAATGTAAAAACGCACAATTTGATGCATCATTAGCAGATAAATTTAATGCCGCAATTGACACTCCTTAAATTCTAGACCCTTGGCTAGGGGAATGCTAAGCCTTGCCCAGCCTTACACACGCTCTGCCTATGACTGTGAGGACCACAACAGGATGCTTAAAATAGCTAACTTTACCCAGATACCCCTGGATCAGCTCATTGTGGGGATCAATAGCACCTGTTGTTGACTTCAGCAGACAGACACCTACATATCTGGCCTTGAGCTTTGAAAGAAATGGATTCTTGAAAATATTAAATCAGAACGTTTTAATGGGAATGGACTATAGTAGAAAATATTTAATGCAAATAAAAACATTAGTTCATTAAACACAGGCAAGACCAGTTTCTGCAAACATTATTTATACATTTGAACATTGCAACAGTTTAGATACTGATGGATCATGTGACATTAAAGACTGGTTTGAGGATATTCATAATTCAGTTTGCATCACAGGAATAAATTTCATTTGAGAATATATTAACATAGAAACTAAAATATTTCACAATATTCCTGTTTTTACTGAAATTTTTAACCAAATAAATTGAGCCTTGTTGAGCATTTTTCTTTCAAAAACATTGAAACACCTTTTGAACAGTAGTGTATACATAATACAATTAAATTATAGTAAATGAGTTAAAACACAAACTTATAATAAAAAATTAATAAAAATAATAATAATAAAAAAAAACTTATTTTAGTCAAAATTCACAAACAACACATGCCACTTCTGCCAAATATTGGACAGTTAATTGGCAGGTGATGCATTTGCATAGGTTATAATGTCTTAAGGTCATATGTGTCATTAAAATAATCATAAAGCATTTTTTTTTGCCACTCAAAAAAGTAAAAAAAGTTTCCAATCTTTCATCAAGTCTCAGTATGACATATTGAATGCATTGTACTTTTGTCCTTTACAGCCTTTTTTTCCTGCTCACTTTAAATTATATATGACGTCCACTCTGACTAAAGTCCACCGGCAGCTGTCTCTTCTTACATGATTTGCTGAAATATGAGTCAAAAATGTCTTGACTAGTGTGTTATCAAATGTGCGGGCTGATTACTTATAGTATTAGTCATCGTTGTGTTCACTTTATGACTCATAAAGTTACTTTCACTCTGACATGGCAGAAAAGTTTGCAATGATTCTCCATTATTATTCTAATCAAATTATTGGGGGCCTGGAACAACAGATTTCATTGACATTATGTGTCCTCATGGTTGTCCCCATGACGACAGCCCTGTATATAGAGTATATGATGACTCACAGATAAGCGAACAGCCAATAAAGATACAGACCAGAAACATATGGCGAGCTGTTTAAAAAAAAAAAAAAAAACACAACAAACCTCATAAAAACCAACAGCTGTGCGTAGTCTGTTGCTATGGGGATGATTTGCACAATCTCTTAAAAAAGATGCACATGCAGTACATATATTTATAAAATAGCATCTCTCACATTGCATCAAGACTGAGTCCTGTCAAAACATACACAAACACATCAACGCTAAAAAATGCACTAATTCTCTCATCTTCTGTGGCTTTCATCACTTCCTCCTATTGCTTAACCTCAAGTGAAGGGGAAGATGGCATGAGTTGCTTTTTTTCTCTTAAAAAAGCTGAATTGAAAGTTTTTAAATGCTGATCATGAAGGGCTATCCGGCATCATCTGTCTGAGCCACACACATGTCAGATCTATAAAAGCGTAATGTTTTAGCCAAATATATTTGCTCATGGAAGAGACAGATTTGCCAAAGCCCGCTGACTCAAAAGCACAGCTGAGCAATGTAACAGGGTCACTATATATAATGTGTTACATAAGAGCTCTGTCTTACCTGTCAACTAACACACTAACTGGAACTGGTATCTGTGACATATCTGTGCAATATATAATGACTAGATCTTATAGACCTTTAGATGCCATACTTAATTTGATTTGCAGGACAGATGTACAATCGGATCAATGTGACTTATTCACAAAATACAAAAAAAATAAATAATAATAATTTAAAAAAAAATTATAATAATGATAATTACAAAAAAAAGGCAAATAACACATTAATATAAACATGGAAATTTGAAGTACAAAGACTGAAACATGTTTGTTTTATTTGCAGCTGTCAAAAAAAAAAGGAAGTCACATGTTGAAACATGTCCTGTTTCTCGTGCACGGAAAACCTCACAGCAGTGAAAAAAAATAAAAAAAATCAGTCAATTAAATTTTTTACTCTAATTCATTACATTTAATTCTATTCATTTTATTTAATTCAACATAAAATGTATTACACGTTTAGGAAACAATGGGCTAACATAAACTATGGAACATAAAAGGAGATAATTTGAGAAACATCTCCTTTTCTCCTTTTTCCCGTTCATGCAGTGGATGTCATTGGTACCCAAAACAGCTTTGTTAAAAAAAAAAAGAAACTAAAACTGCCAGCAGGTGGCTTTAAGTGTCTTTATGAGTCATTTATTAATTTATTCATTCAATTCGGTCAAATGGCTGATTCATTCAGGAATTAAGTAAATGGCTCAGTTGATCATTGATTCACTCGGTTCGTTAAAAACGTGGATTCGTTCACAAACTAAACACCGCTTTGTTACTCGAAGACGCACAACAATTCTCCTGTGTGTTTACAGGCAATATTTTTGTTGACAAAATATAAAATATAACACAATATCAACTGCAATATGGGGCGGCAGTGACTCAGTGGTTCATGTAGGTTGTCTACAAACCGGAAGGTTGGTGGTTCGATCCCCGGCTCCACCTGACCAAGTGTCGAGGTGTCCTTGAGCAAGACACCTAACCCCAGCTGCTCCAGACGAGCTGGATGGCGCCTTGTATGGCAGACACCGCTGTCGGTGTGTGTGAATGGGTGAATGTGAGGCAAATTGTAAAGTGCTTTGGATGGCCATGTGGTCTGTTGAAAGCGCTATATAAATGCAGTCCATTTACCATTTACCAATATCTACTGAATTGTTGTATAAAATAATCACATTCAGGACAAACAGCACTTTTGTGATTGCTCTCGCTGCTAGTGTGATATTGAATATCATGTGATATAAATATGACAGAAACTCATACAGGGGCGTTTTTTTGCCCAAATATCTTGAATTTTTGTGCATAACTGCATTTATGGAGTTGTTGCACTGCATAATATTGAAGTCCCTTCATATACTCTTTGATAATATTTGTCAACAGTCAACAGTTAATTGTGTTATTTTTCATAACTAATTAAGTTAATGTGTTAAAATAACAGCCCTAGTTTTTAGCCCTACTAAACACTGCAGGGGTTTGTACTATTTTTTTGAAGTTATGGGTGGTTGCACAACTATGGCCTAAAATGCATGATATAGCAATAGCAATGATGCTATAATTGAAAACTGAGAACTGGTTCTGATTCAGAACTACCAAACATACAAAAACCAAATACAGAGTTCTGGTATGAAACTCTAGATGGAGCAGTCCGATAGGTCTAACTCAGTCTGAACTATGACATCATTATCACATGGCACAGCTAATTGGTTCTCTCCTGTAATGGTAGCCAATGAGCTCACTGCTCAACATTCAGATATATGACTAGTGCTTGCTATAGCAGTTTGCAGCCTGCTTCAGAAACACTCCACCTTCCCCAGCTCCACCTGTATAGATCTGCTATGAGGTGATTCATGTATGCTATAGGGAGTTATTTCATGTATGTTATATTTGCAGCAGCAGTATTTCTTACATGCTCACAGCAGCATGTTGTGGATGTATTGGCAGTAGCAGGTCCCACAGCAGCAGCAGATGTATTCCGCCAACACCAAACATTGTCATGTACATTACCATGCTAATCCCTCCAAGA
Organism: Carassius auratus; assembly: GCF_003368295.1. Taxonomy (NCBI): domain Eukaryota; kingdom Metazoa; phylum Chordata; class Actinopteri; order Cypriniformes; family Cyprinidae; genus Carassius; species Carassius auratus. Next base: position 13,383,615 of record NC_039267.1, read on the forward strand.
GTTGTCATGACAGAACTCATTTTAATTTTAATAACATTTTGTTCAATTAGCCGTTGTCAAACATCCGCATTTACTCGCCAGTTTGGACGAAAATTCATTTCAAAATGAATTTTGAAATAAAATGTCTAAAATAAGAATTATTTTCAATTGTATTCTTTTGAATTATTTTAAATAATTGAAAATAAATAAATAAATAAAGCACTCAAGGCTGGTCATATTTTGAATATATCCTCAATACATGTTTTATGTATAAAATGGTTTATAATGTCAACTATCAAAAGCATGTAAACATTATTTTTGAAAGTTGTCAATTAAACAAAGATTATTGGAGCATACTACAGTAAAAGTACAAGAACATACTATTTCAGTTTTTATTCTATATTAGATATTCTATAATATTCTTGCCATTTCTTTGTGCTTATCTTTGTAATTATTTGTGACATTTACTGAATAAAAATGATTTCCAAGCCATCTTTACAAAAATTTTGGATTTACATCAACATATCTTCCTGTAACAAACATGTACAATAACTTTGACAAATATAGCCAACTTGTACACTGTCATCAGTCCATTATAGCGATTCCAATCATCTCTGAATAAAGCTCCTGTCACCAACAAGCCCCCACCTCCAGGGAACAAAGTGGTTGCATAAAAGGGTCTCATTTGTCCCACACTGTCAACCTTTGAAGCAGGTGATTCATGCCGTGGTGTGACAGCCAGTCCCCAAATCTCCCACACAGAACATGAACGCTGGTGGGAGTTTTTGAGTGTGAACAATTCTTTGCGTTTAAGTGTCTTCATCTTTCCTTCATTCTCTCTCTCTCTCTCTCTTGTTGTCCTTTTCTGATAGATACGTTTGCAGCTGCTAATGTGTTACAGATCATCACACACAGCTCTGTGAAACCACATATGAGCTATTTCCTCTTTCACACGCAAGATACGTGTCAATGTGCGTGAGCATTTCCACTTCAAACGCATCTATTACTCCATGACATGTCTGTGGAGACGTAGCCATCGTTTTGAAAAAAGAAAACCAAAACGTTATCAAAAGAACATTAACTTCTAGGCTTATTGAGTTTGCGGAGGACAGGATTGCTTTTAACACACAAAGCTAAGCTAACAACCTTTAGCTTTTGTACTTTGTGCTCTGGCAGTGTCAGCAAAATGAGGTTTATTGTACTGTATGTTCTCTGTAGTAACAGTTACTATTGGCTCATATCTGCATACCAAGTATGTTAAACCTAACAATAAATCTGTGCTCTAAACCCGAGTGAGCTTTTAATGATGTCTACTGCATACACAGGCAACTGCCTTCCAAGACAGCATGCTCAGAACCACAAACATAGGCATCAACTCAAGACACAAAAAAAGCTATACACAGAAGCTTAGCATGTTGCTAAGCTAACAACACTATACTCAAAAAATATCTAAAATAAATATTGGGGGGGGAAAAACAAGGCAGCCAAAAATATTTAAAACAAAAACACACTTTTAAAAAAACCCAATGAAATATACATATATTATCGATACGTTTCCTACTTTCTCCACCATTTTGGATTCAGTCTAACTTTAATATTGCCAAAATGGGGTATGATGAGATGGCCTGTTGTCAAGTTTCACATTTTGATTGATAAAATTGTCTTGTTTCGCCTATTTTATCAATCAAAATTTGTAATTCGACAGACTTACACTGAAGCAGGAAACCAAGCAATTTCTGGAGACAAGAACCTGACAGAGAATTAGTGATTGGACCTTTTGACTTAAAGGGATAGTTCACCCAAAAATGGAAATTACCCCATAATTTACTCACCCTCAAGCCATCCTAGGTGTATACAACTTTCTTCTTTCAGATGAATACAGTTGGAGCTATGTTAAAAAATGTCCCGGCTCTTCCAAGCTTTGATGTTTTGAAGCATGGCAGCTGGTTTGAACTGGTTATAAGCTGGTTATGAAATGGTCCTCAGCAGGAGCTACTTTTGTTCCTTAGGAACAGCACATGACCAGCTTAAACTAGCTAAAACCATGCATCAAAACATGCCAAACTGGCATATGCTGTTTTTTTTTCCAATAGGGAAGGCATTTATTAACCCCCCATAGCTGTGTGGAGCACGTGATGGATATGATGGATAGATGCACTTTTTTTGAATTCAAAAACTCAAAACCCATTCACTGCCATAATAAAGCTTGGAAGAGCCAGAACATTTTTATTATAACTCGGATTGTATTGATCTGAAATATTAAAAGTCATTTTAAGCACCTAAGATGACTTAAGGGGAATTTTTTTTTAATTTGGGGTATCCCTTTAAGTCCTGTTTACAAAGGACAATAAATAAAATGATAACTATATATAGTCTATGAGACGTCCACAACACATCATTGAAATCACTTACAGAACGCTTTTTTTGTTGAACACTTTACCCAGTATTTGTGCTATTTAGGATTATTACAGTACTGTATTGTTAGCTTAGCAACATGCTAACTTCAAACTCGGTTTAGAAAGTGTTGAGTTCTTCCGAAAATGTGGCTTTAAATTCTAGTTTGAACAAACAAAGCTGGTCCTTTATTAATATAAAGTAACTGAACGTACAGCGGTGCTATCAGTCCTGTCCTCACAGTCCTGCAAGGGAGGTCAGGTATCTCATCTAATCCAGGGTGTGTCATAGAAACTGTGCCTTTGAGTGGGACACAAAGCCATCCAGGCAGATGGCCGATTCTGTTACATATTGCAAACAATAACCAACATCTGTCTTTCCGCCGTAGCCAATAGTACCTCAATTAGGAGGTGTCCATGACAAAAAGCAACAACTTGTCCTAATTACAGGATGACGTTTTTCCAAGCTTCCCTGAAAACAGTTTTATGGCCTTTCTTGTACATATTCAAGTTTTTATATGACAGATAAACGCCAAAGGGTGACTTTCACCTGCAACCTATAACAAGGGGAGAGACATGGCATTAACCTGGGTGTAAGACTACACCTTTCCTGAATGTTCACACAGTTTAGCACTTCCTGTCTGGATGGATTTGCAACTTCCTTCTGCTGAAATGGTAGAATTGCTGTTATTATAATAGTTTTTTGTGCATTAGTAAGTGTTAGGCTTGTGGCAGCTTTAAAGAGGAGTGTGCTTTGTCAGAGAGAACAACATATGACTCAAGAATGAGAACCGGAGCCAAGGGAAAAGAGGGTGGGGGGTCCTCACATTTTTGTTCAGTGTACTCCAGATCCTTCCAATATTTCACAACTAATAAGTCCTTTTTAAGATTATTGGAACAATATGATATGTTCAAGCGATTGAAAAATTCCCTGTTTTGCTTGTCCACAAAATAAAAGCAGATCTGGTGTTCAAAACCCTCGACAGACCTAAAAACTTCCAAAATAGGTTTTTTTCAGCGATGCCTTAGAAGAACCATCTTTGGTTCCTCATTCAACCTTTCAGTGAACGGTTCCTAAAACGACCACTTTTTTAGTGATAAGAACAATTTAAAAATCTTTTTTTCTCCATAACCTTTTGTAGAATGTAAATTTTCCATGTTAAAGGTTCTTCATGGAACCAGATGCCAATTTAAAACCTTATTTTTAGGAGTGTATGAACAAAAACTCTATAAACATTCTTCAAAATATCGTATTTTATGTTCTGCGGGAGAATTTGAAACAACATGAATTTTCATTACAGGTTGAATTTTCCTTACTAACTGTTTTGATATAAAACCTTGCATGCATTTTGTTATTATCCAATGACATGAAAAATCTTAAAAGCTTGTCAGCTATCAGGTAAAACATTTTTGTTTCCAAACATAAATACCCTCTGGGGATGGTCCATATAAGTTACCGGACAGTCAACAACCCACAAAAGCTGGAAGCCATAACAAAACCTCCTCATGCAACCCATCATATCACTCACCTTCCAAGTTCTTCACCAATATCATAGAAATCCTCCACTTTTTGTTGATTGAACACAGCCATTCCTAATGTCCCCATTGATGATGATTGTGTCTCGGTAAACAGGAGACAGTGGGTCAACTCTGTCTTACGGTGTCCCTTGAGGAACACGCAGGCTTAGGGAAGTTCTGCAGCTCTGAAAGTCACAGGCACTCACATAAGCACTTGTTTCAGCATGCTGCACTACATTCCTTCACTTCCAAGAAGGTGTAAGAGCATGCAACTCATCTTTTCACTTGGACATATTGTATAAGACAATGTGAGAATATCACAATATATACAGTTTTGCTTACTGGTGATGTAAGGTATGAAGGCAACAGACTAAAAAAGTCTTATTAGGGATAAAACGGATGTATCAAGTCATTAAAAGAGGTCAAATGACTTTCTATATAGGAGAAAATAAGGGTTCAACGTCATGAGAATTATCCGGTGAAATTGAGACTGCTGTTTCATCATATAGGATACTGATTTACGGTTTCATTGTCATATAAGTAAGGAATGTAAACTATATTGATAATATCATGATAAACATGTATCTTACAGGTGCAAGAAAACACACTATCGTCTACTGTAGTTTGTTGTATTCTATAACTAAGCGCAACATAATAATGATGAGAAACATTCACACCATAACATCTCTTCCTATGTCTTTGATCACAAGTTTAACAAGACACAATGAACTACTAGAAGTAGTAGCTTTGGCGCTTTCAATGAATGAGAAAATGTGGGTTGTCTTACCTTTTCTTTTAAGAAATAACACTTATTTTACGGTATTCCGCTGATATTTGTAGCATACTGGCGGGTTAGAGCGCGTCTCTCGCGCAAGTCGCGCTGTTGAACTGAGACTGAAGGAGCGCACGCGCTTAAGTTGTCAATCGCGCGCCACCTGTTGAGCGCAGCGGTGATGTCAGATTGGCGATTCTTTCCAGTGAATCAGTAGAACCGGTTTAAACACACCGGTGTAAACAAGTCATTTATGAAATAGCCATAGTTTTCAAATTAAAGTCTAATTATATTAGAATTAAAGAAGTAGGCCAATTCATTTTTTTATCTAATGAACATTTTTGTCTGACTAAAAACATATCTCGGCATGTTTAACAATTGGACAGACAGATAAATAACAAAATAACTAAACAAACTAACTCTACTGTATTGTAAACTTACAGACTACTGACTTTCGGAGAACGGACTTTCGATTGAATGGAGAACCAAGTGAACTGAGATATTTTGAGAACCAAGAGTTTGACTGGTGCGGTAAAAAAAAAAAAGTTATTATAATTGCGGAAATGTTACAAATAATATGTACTGTAAATAGGGATTTGAGACAAAATATTCAAACTGTTCCAAATACCGAAATGAGAAAAAAATCGGTCTTTCTTTCATATTTTTGAACACATTAATCATGTCCGATTCGCGAATGAGTCGTTTATGCGATTCGGTTCCTTTACAGTGATTCAGTCAAACCCGGTTATCACCTTTGGATCAGATCTGAACTCGCCGTGAATGTTGGGATCTGGGATATAAATGAAAAAAAATATTATTAACGCTATTATTTACTCTCTGATGCATGTGTTTGATCCGTCACGTTTGCAGTATTATCTCCATCTGCTGGACATGGTAAGCAACAACAGAGGTTGCATCTGTCGACAAATATATGGGCATTGCATTTATTTATTTTTATGCGAAAATTGCATACAGCCTGTGTATTAACAGTATATTTAAGATCCTGTATGAGTTACTATTTTAATATTTTATAACCATTACAAAAACCGGAAGGATTTAAGATATGGTTACCCCGCTCTATTGTTGTGCTCAAGCAGTTATTTCCTGTAGAAAAGATGTAGAAAGACCTTTGCAGCTGTTGTATTGTTTATGAAGGCAGCTACTGAGATAATTAAAAACTACACAAACAAAATGAAAACAGTTTTATGCAATATAAATTTATTGGATGATCATGCATAAGTAAAAAAACTATAATAATAATTCAGAATCGGAGGATTATGATGTCACAGGACAAGTTTCAGAAACGTACCAAGAAAATCTGTAATTTTTTTATACACACAAAGGCCTGTGCAACGCATTGCGTCGAGCAACAGCATCAAAGATGGTTTGAAATCATAGCTTACTCACTGAAGACATAAGGAAACTGCTATAGCTCATATAACATACTTGACGGCTAAATAACAAGGCAAATATGAAATATTATCAATACAACTAATTTCCCAACAACTCTGAGACTTTGATTTGTAAAAACAGAATAAAATATGCAAACATGGGCTTAGTTTGACTTAAAATAACAAAGAATAACACACAGCTATTATAAGTGAATTGTGGGTGACAAAATCTACATGCAAAAACATGGCTGTTATGAGAGACCGGCTCCCACGATAAAACCAAAGACCATCAGACACTTTTACATTCATCACATCCTGAGCAGACAGGAAGTACTGGTAGTTAGATCGAACACATATTTGCATTTTTCCACTCCACTGACTGGATGGTGAATTTAGTCAAACTGAGTCAAATGTACCGAATGTTTAGAAAGAGGGCAGGCCTCGTAAACTTAAATTTGATTTACATCAAATTAACACTCAATATAATACAAGTACTGATATGATTATCACAAGTAAATGAAGTTTAATAAGTGCGGCTGGAAGAAAAAGTGGTGGTGTCCAGGATTGTACATCCTAACATGTCCAGCATAATAATGTAGAAGAATTTTGACACTTCGACACCAATCATTACTACTTAAATGCAATGTACCTAACTTATTTTAATACTGATTTTGGTCAATGTACAAATGGATGAAATACTGGACAAGACAATGAAAAAAAAAAGATGAAGAAATACTCTTCTTTGTTCTCTCCGAGTCACAGTTTGTTGAATGAAATACACTGAAAAAAATAAGAAAAAAGAATAAGGCACAATGTGATTGGCTAATCAGCTTTTCAGGTCTGGTCCTTTATTGGCTATGGTTCAGCTGTCCTCCTCGTCGTCACTGATGAGTGTTCGGCCGTCCAGGCTGTTGTCTCTCTCCCGCAGGAAGGTCTGACGGATGGCTTCCAGCTCGGTGAGCTCCAGACGGACCTTCTCCAGGTGGAACGTGCGGCGGTTCTGGATCTGCCTCAGTGGGAATGGGTTCATGTCCACAAAGGCCATGCTCATCAACTTCCTATGAATAAATAGAATAAGACAATATTTGGCTGAGATACAACTTTTATCAAATCTGGAATCTGAGGGTGCAAAAAAAATCTAAAGATTGTGAAAACTGCATTTAAAATGATCTAAATTAAGTTATTAGCAATGCATATTACTAATCAAAAATTACGTTTTGATATATTTACAGTAAGAAATGTACAAAATATCTTCATGGAACATGATCTTATCATAATATCCTAATGATTTTTGGCATAAAAGAAAAATTTATAATTTTGACCCATACAATGAATTGTTGGCTATTACTACAAATATAGCCCAGCGACTTCTGACTGACTCCAGGCTAAAATATAAAACATAAGGAAATAAATAAATTAAAGATATAACAAATAATAGACAATGTTCATGCAAAAAGTTAGTTGACATGAAACAAATTGCTGTTCTATTTCTAAAGAGTCAAACAGCACAATAAAAAAAGTACAATATATTATAAACAATAACTTAAAACTAAAAATGAAAGGTTTCACAAATATTTCAAAGCATTTTTAAGGGGAAAAATACACCATATATAATAAAAATAATACAATTAATAATAAAACATTATTATTACACACATTTAATAATTATAATAGAAAAAATAATTTAATAATAATGTTTTATTTATTATTTATGATAGATAGATATAGATAGATAGATAGATGATAGATAGATAGATAGATAGATAGATAGATAGATAGATAGATAGATAGATAGATAGAATTCCTGCAAACATGCATAAATAATTATAATATAATATAAAAAAAAAAATAGATCTGTGTACTTCATTATTATTATTATTAATAATAAATCAGCAGACATATACAAAGTTGTTTTCCCAACGCTGATGAATCAATAATAATAATAATAAAATATTATTTGTGTATTTATTATTGTTAATAATAACAAGTCCCCCCCCAAAATAAAATAAACATAGCCACTATACAGTATAATAAGTGAAATAAACCAAAATACTAATTTGAAAAAGTCTTTAGAAGTATGTCTCATGATCATTTATTGCTATCCCTTACACCAGAAGCACAAACCTTGCATCCAAGATTGTTCGTGTGAAATACCGGAGGTACTTGAAAATGGTCATGGGATCCTGGAGCTTTAGAAATTCCTCTTCTTTGTATTTGAAGAGTGCAAGAGCAAATCTGAAAATGATCTAAAAAGAGACATCAAAACGTATCAGCACACATGGAGCCCTGCCACCCTGAAACAACCAGACAAATGTGACTTATAAGAAAGCAGACTCAGAGTATTAAGGTTATTATTATCTAAGAGTCCGAGGATGTGTCAGTAATCTCATGTCACCTTTATTGTGGTTATATAAACCTATTACAAAAATGAATAACTCCCAGGCTTCAAGGGAAACGTGTGCAGTCAGTGCACAACTGTTTGATCTAGAAGTACAGTAGTATTCTGTGGTGAAGGTCCATGTCTACATAACTCTCCATACCTTGGGTCCCTCATAGAGAAAAGCGTCCCAGATCTTGAAGAGGATGTCACTGACCACACTGTCCACAAACACAACCAGGAACCAGTTGAAGGTGATGAGAGAGGTGTCCACCTTATAATGCTCAAAATGTGCATGAAGCCTGGGTAACTTCTCGCACATCAGGTCCTTCAACACACGCTGATCTACCTACATCAGAAACAATCCATTCAGTCACCATTAGAAGGTCTGGCAAAATCGAACTTTGCAGTCACGTCAGCAATGAAAAGCCTTAACAATAATGTGTTAAGTGTCAATAATGTGGTTTCAATTGAAAAGCACTTTGCTAGCTACTCTGCATACGAACATGCGGTTAGTAACTAACGTAAAACATGACAGTTTTCACGTTGCATAAGGCCAAACTGTACTAAAGTTTGCTCAACAAGCATGTGCATGTCTTGTCAATGGAAAGGAGCCTGAAAACTCAAAGTCATTGTGACAGATGACAGAATTGAAAAGACATGCTGTTAGCCTGCAGCTAGTGAGTCATATCCAGCAAACAAAGACAATGTCAAAGTCGTTGGGAATTTATCGTGACTGTGAAAGAGAGAACAATCTTGAAACAGTACCTGCGAGCCTAGCAGTGTTTTAGTGTAATAGTCACGTGGCATAAAAACCTCCACAATAGCCACCAGACACCAAAAAGCGTCTTCTTGGTCCAAATACAGGAGAGCGATAGCTGCCAGCCTGAAACAATCAGAAATCTCTTTCAGATTTTAAGATGTTGATGTCACTTTAAGCCGGGCATACACTGTGCGATTTCTGTGCGATTTCGGCAAGGTACCAACTCACACTGTACGAGTAAATATCATGTGGTGTAAAGCCAAAGCTCACGATTTCTATGCGCTCTGTACGGTCCGATCGTCGAGCTGCGATTTGACTAGTCACTCTATACGTGAGGAATCAACATGTAGGATCCCTCAGAACCCGGATATTTGTGACTGTTTCAGAATACACATGCTCTCCCGGGATAAACAATAGAGGGATAAACGCACTGCTTTGATAGGGCAATTCGGTGTGCTGAAACGTAAAAAAAAATAAAAAATAAAAACGCGTAGGCGTATCTGGATGCGCAGTTGGCTCGGAAGATGTGGGCAATATGGTTTATCCATTTTGCAACGCGAACTTGAGGTAAGCAGGCCTTTTCTTCCCGCTTTTATTTTTATTTTTCTTTGCCATAACTCCACAAGCTTTCCTTCCATCACTTCAGTCCACACTACACGCCATGTCACCATGCGCAGTAAGGGAAATGCGGAAAATTGGTTCATATAATGTGATACCTCACGAGAGGCGACCAAAAATTCTGACATGTCAGAAATCCATCTGACCAACCGATTGCCGGTCGGGAGAGGTTAATCTCCTCTCGTTTCCCCTTGTACACTGCACGAATAGTGCACGACAAACGACGCACGAAAATGCTGAAAATCGGCCCGACCCAAAAAAGAGTCGCACGAGTCAGAATTCGGCTCAAAGTCGGATGAAAATCGCAGTGTATGCCCGCCCTTAGACAAGTGGTCCAAACTCAATTCCTGGAGGGCCACAGCTCTGCAGAGTTTAGCTCCAATCAGCTTCCACTCACACCTGCTTGGAAGTTTCTAGTAATCTGTATCAGGTGTGTTTGATTAGGGCTGGAGCAAAACAGGAATTGAGTCTGAGACCGCTGCTTTAGACATTAAGAATGAACTTAAGAGCTGATGGAATCGCTTGGATCTGTTACCTGTTGAGGCCTTGGCAGTAGCCGATATCTGGATTCCTCCAGGAGAAAGCCAGCAGCACGTTCCTGAGTTTCTGGATGCCATCCGAGTCAGGAGAAGCATAGTGCTTGTTATTAGGAAGCGTCCGGAGAAGATCCAGCTCTATCTGCTTACAGGCTGGGTTTGGTTTTTCATTCACCGTGGACAGAAGGTTCTGGTAATAGTCTTTTGACACATCATCACGCATCTTCTTCACATGGAAGTTAACGCACCAGTTCCACACCTTGGAACGATGGTTATGGGGAACTCCACCTCGCATCAGCGCCTTAAGCTCTGGAGATCGAACCATCTCTCGGTTCATGGTGATGGCCAGGTAGTTGTCCCACTTTACTCTAACTGAGGTCTCCTGGTCTGTCAGGGAAAGGGACTTCAGGTCTAGCGCTCTCTTTTTTGCTTCGAGTTTTTCCTCGTCATCCTCTTCCTCTGGGACAGTTTTGAAACCATAAACATCATACTCACTAAATGAGAAAGAAAACAGTATCACGGGTTTTAAGGTTTACAAGCAATTTGTTTAACAAAAGAGCCAACAATCTTCAAAGTAACAAAGCCAAATTTCATAGGAATAAGCAATTAGTTGGCATAACTGAAACCAATCGTGGCATGCAGATGGATCAAGAAGAGCATGACATGTTCTGTGGAACCAGGAAAACATCCTGTTCCTTTAGTCAAGAAGCATTTGAAGAACACTAACAAGACCAAACATGCTTGAAAGATGGTGACCGAGCAAGTTGTACGGTTTGATTTTGTAACAGAATGTTTGAAGTAGCCATATTCTAGAATTCTGTATAATTTTTACCAACAAATACCTACACTTGAAATGTTAGACAAAGTTTCTTGTACCAACGATCAGAATTTTCCTTTTGCATGACCATGTCTACCATCTCCCAGGCTCTTCCAATTAAACCTGAATTATTTGCTTCTGTACCTTTAAGACTGCAATATGCAAATTACTTCTGTTATGACCAATTGCATTTTGCACGATTAACAATTCCGGAATACTGAAAACATGTTGACATCTTAAAGGGATACTCCACCCCAAAATGAAAATTTTGTCATTAATCACTGTAAAAGCTGTCCAAACCTGTAAAAGCTTAGTTCGTCTTCGGAACACAATTTAAGATTATTTGGATGAAAATTGAAGGCTTGTGACTGTCCCATTAACGACTTTATTCAACAATTCATCTCCTCTGCATCACTGTGGTGCCATTTTGGAGAATATCCACTGAACACAAAGCAGCTTATACCCTTCTGTGTCATCCGCGCTGCATGGATGCACTATTTTAATTTAAATCAAAGTGTAAATGCACGTAGAAAACATATCCTTATGTCGCGGCTGACACAGAAGAGCATACACTGCTTGCGTACAGCCCATAATTTCCAAAATGGCGCTGCGGTAATGCGGAGACATACAGAGGAGACAAACTGTTGAATAAAGATATATTTGTTTTCTTTGCATAGAAAAAAGTGTTCTCGATGCTTCATAACGCTTCAGTTGAACAACTGATGACAATACCTGACAGCATTGGGTTTGAGGACAGGGTGTTCCTGTTGGTCTGCACTCTCCACCTGTAGTGCATCTTCTAGTAAGCGGGTGATGACCTCTCCGCTATGGGTCTGCTCTGAAGAGGAGCAAACGGGAGACTTCACTTCCTGTAGTAGAACCAGGTACTTACTCTCCACCTGACACAACTTGGCCTCCAAACTGGTGCACTGCAGAATACACAAAGGAACAAACAAAAAAGATTCTTCAACAATCAAAAACATGCAGAGGCCACCTTGCAAAGGTTGGAATGGTAGGGAAAAGGAAATGCTAACATGGCACATAAAGAATCAGCAAAAACATCCAGGGTGGTTTGCATGCAGAGAGCAGCTAAAGTCACAGACCTTTGCCTCAAGTGCTTTCTCTCTGGATTCAGCATTTCTTCTTAAGACAGTCAACTCCAGAATCTCTTTGTTTAAGAAGTTATTTTGGGATTTGTAGCCCTGAAGGCTGTCCTGGAAAAGTGTTAAAAACACAAAAAAGTATTTGTGAGAAACCAAAAATAAATTTAAAAAACAGTATCTGAGAATTTAAATGGTCTTGTGATAAAAGACTCAAGACTTGACTTGGCCTCAACATCAAGGACTTCTAATATGCCTTAGTTTTGCATGCAACTCTTGTCTATGTCAGATATATTTCACCCTACTGATTTAAAAATCTCACAAAAATATCATTTGTGATATGCATATACATATATATTTATATACATATTTAGATACAAACTATATTGCCAAAACTATATTGGGACGCCCCCCTCTAATGAACAGGTTTGACTTCCATGAGTACAAATCTTAATGTTTAAGCATATGTGACCATGGAGCACAAAACAAGTCATAAGTAGCACGGGTGTGTTTGTAGCAATAGTCAACAACACATTGTAGGCTTCAAAATTACAGATTTTTCTTTTATGTCAAAAATCATAAGGATATTAAGTAAATATCATGTTCCATGAAGATCTTTTGTAAATTTCCTACCATAAATATATCACAAATTAGTTTTTTATTAGTAATATTTATTGCTAAGGTCATCAGTTGAAGAACTTTTATCAATAAATAACTTATCGATACATTTCTCAACATTTAGATTTTTTGCACCCTCAGATTCCCGATTTTCAAATAGTTGTCTCTCAGCCAAATATTGTCCAACCCTAACAAACCAGACATCAGTGGAAATGATGGACCCTTTTCTATTCTAACATGAAAATGCCTCTGTGTGTAAGGCAAGGTTAAAAAATGAACGAATGATTCAGTCAGTGTGGAAGAACTTGACTGGTGTATAGAAAGCCAAGTCCTCATCCCGGCTGAACACCTCTGGTGTGACTTTAAATGCAGACCTTGAGCCAAAAACTTATCACCAATGACTTGTTCACATGGGTACATTCATTTTAGACACTTCCAAATCTGTTGAAACTGAGGTGGAGATATAATTTTTAAATACACTAATTATGTTTCCTTCTTTGTTGCCACAGTTTTGGAATGGATTTTTTCCGTTCTAACGAAGTGGGTGTTCCAATACTTTTGTCCATATAGTGTATGTAAAAGTAATAAGTGTCTGGTAATGAGATTTTGGCACAAGGTCTGCATTTAAAGACACACCAGAGGTGTTCAGATGGGATTAGGACTTGGCTTTCTACAGACCAGTCAAATTTCCACACTGACTGAATCATTAATTTCTTTTTGAACCTTGCCTTATATACAGAGGCATTGTTATGTCAGAATAATAAAGGGTCCTGTCCAAACTGCTGCTATAAAATAAGAAGCAAAGCGTTCCCTAGAATATCCCTGTATGCTTAAAAATTAAGATTTGTATTCATGGAAATTATTTTAGTCAAACCTGTTCATTAGAAGGGGGTGTCCGAATACTTTTGGCAATATGGTGTATATACAGTATTAGAATGTTCTTGCGCTACCTTCAGGACGTTCAAGTCTTGTTGTTCCCTAGTTGCACTTGGTGAGTTGCATTCAGCTGGCTGGGTTCCTTCATTACCACTCTGCTGGGAAAGTTTCATGATGACTTCGTCCTTGGCCTGAATGGTCTCCATGAGCATGCCTAGCTGTTCATTTATCTCCCCAATTTTGATCTTTAAACTCTTCAACTCCTGTTGAAGAATCTCCTTCACCAATGCTAGCTTCTCCATGTGACCACAAAGGTCTTTGATCTGGCTGTCCCGCTCTGCCAGGGCTCTGTCCATCTCATTCCCAGCTTGGTTATGACTGTGAGGCCCCATATTCCCAGGAGACACTGTGGAATGCCAATCGCATTGGGAGCTACGAAGTGTTTGTTGGAGAAGACGAACCAACTCCTGGTAAAAGAGAATACTGTGTGAAGCTCAAGCCTCTGAGATAGTTCAGCAGATTCATTCATTCACTCTGATTAACTACTCAAAAACACCAGCTGATAAACCAAAATGGGGATCCTAAATCCTGAGGTCAAAGTTCGCACTGGTAGCCAACTCTGGTCCTGGAGGGTCACTGTTCTGCATAGTTTAGCTCCAACCCTAATCAAATACGCCTGCCTGTAGCTTTCTAGTGATCTTGAAGACATTAAATAGCTTATTCAGGTGTGTTTGATTAGGGTTGGAGCTAAACTCTGCAGGACAGTGGACCTCCAGGACCAAGGTTGCCCAGCCCTGCTATAGAGGTCAGCTCCAGCCCTAATCGAACACACTTGAATCAACTAATCAATGTGTTCTGAATTACTTAACATGCAGGGGTGTTGGAGAAGAACTGGAACTAAATGTAACAGAAACGTCTCTTTACATATGATCGACTAAATTACTAATTTTATATTAATTTTGCTTGGCACATTAAATATCAAGAGAACTCAGAACACTTGCTTTGGTAGCACTCTCAAAGGGATCCTCCACCCCAAAAGATAAAAGCTTGTTCGTCTTTGGAACACAATATAAGATATTTTGTATGAAAACTGGGAGGCTTGTGAGTTTGTAAATAGCACTATCAAGGCCCAGAAAAGTATAAAAGACATTGTCAAAATAGTCCATCTGCCTTCAGTGGTTCAACCGTAATGTTACGAAGCAATGAGAATACCTTTTGTAAGCAAAGAAAACAAAAACAACGACTTTATTTAACAATTTGTCTCCTCCGCATCACCATAGCACCATTTTGTAAAGTAGTATCCACTGAACACAAACTGCGTATGCTTTATGTTGATAAATTTTCTACGTTTATTTATGCTTTAATTTGAACGAAAACAGCGTATCTGTGTGGTGCGGCTGTATCAGAACAACATACACAGTTTGTGTTCAGTGGATACTCTCCACAATGGCGCTACGGTGAAGCGGAGGAGACGAATTGTTGAATAAAGTCGTTATTTTTATTTGCGTACAAAAAGTATTCTCATCGCTTCATAAAATTCTGATTGAACCACTGATGGCAGATGGACTATTTTGAGAATGTCTTTCATCCTTTTCTGGACCTTAAAGTGTAACTTATTTGGCCGTCAATGGGACAGTCACAAGCCTCCCAGTTTTCATCAAAATATTTTAAACTGTCTTCTGAATATGAATAAAGCTTTTACAGTTTTGGAACGACAAGTGATTACACATTTTCATTTTGGGTTGGAGTAACCCTTTAACTGGGGTCAAAATAAGTACGGGGCTTGCCTGGGATGAAGTAATTTGTGTTAAATTCTGACCCTAGAATAGTTTGGTTTGGTATTAGGTACACTGTTTCCCAAATCAGATAAGAGAGAGAGAAAGGTTTTGATAACAGCTATCAAATTACATTTATCTGAAAACTGATACAACAAAAAAGAAACCTGGAAAATCAAATAAAGTTAACCATTAATCTGTGAAAACATTCAATTGACCAGTTTCAAAAGTCTGCACATGATGCAACCCAAACTATGACAAGGAACTGAAATTCAGGTTCAAAGAAAGACCCATTTCTCAGTTTGTCTTTGGATCACATTTTAGTTTTGATTTTGAAAGATACTTTTCACACAAAGATTTTTTTTAAAAGTTGTAAAATGTAATTTTTACTACGTTTTTCATCATGCTTGAATAAAATGCAACAGTACTTTCGGTCATTAAGTCAAAATCACACCTAATTAAGTGAGTAACTGAACAATTATTTTGGGAATATTCAAATCATAAACCAAACATGTTAATAAAATATTATCAATAAGAATAAACCCAGTATTGTTTATAAGTTATACAGAATCATTATCTCGAGATGCTAGTATGTTAAAAGCACAGCCAGGGGCCAAAAGGGAACTTTAAAGGTAAAAGCACAATAACAGTACCCATTTCGTGGTTCTCAAGGCCCTTGCTTAAGATGTGCTGACACCTTTCAGAAAAGTAAACAGACATATACGGCTGATGTAAGAAATGGCTTACTGCATCAAAACTTGAAGGTAGATATCAGAAAAGTCTTTGAATTATAAATGTAGAGGATGAGCAGAATAAACAGACACTGTGTAAACATTCACTTGCACATGGGAAATCCCCATGTATGAGTATGACAAGGAATAAGGAACTATTAGCAAACAGCTATAACCATCCTATAAAAAATAAAAAAATGTCAGCATGGTACAACATGGGGAAAAAATGTAACTCGAAATAAAATAGCTTACATATGTTTACCGGCTGCCATCCCAGAAGCAAATACTGTACTTACGGAACATGTCGAGAATTAGGATGGGATTGCAAATGAACATTTTATACTAACACAAGCTTGCATTTTGCACCATAAAAATAAAATACAGTTTATGACCTTAGTGCATTAAACTTAAGAGTGTCTTGGTTAAAAAAAAACTGGTCCCTACTAGGGGTGGACGATATGACCAAAATCTTATATCTCAAAATGAGTACTTTTATTTCATGGTAACCATACATATTACAATATAGTTATATTTGATTTAAATAAGGTCTTTATGATATCCAAATTTTGATAGTATAGACATTTCATAATTCTTGTCACCAGTGTCAATATCACCCACACACACTATGGCTGTGTATTGGCAAGAATCTGGCGATATGATACGTATCACGATACAGTGGTTGTGATACGATATGTTGCGATACATTGCGATACTCTCAGCAAGGCGAAATATTGGGATATATCTTATTTTAGGAATAGGATATATTTATGGGAAAGCTGTCATTAAGAACACAATTCAATTTAAGTTTATTTGTATAGTGCTTAATACAAATAAAGCTTCAGGTGCGACGCGCTGCAACCCTACCGCCCCCTTGACCCGCCCCGCGCGAACCCCTCTTCACATGGGACGAAAAGCCCAAATGACGGCACACTTCAGCTTTGTACACCAAACATGGACAATTCTTTCATCCTCCATTACTAGCAGCGAATAGTGATATTAATGTTAACATTAGTGGCGTGCCACTAGCAGTTGGGATGTAAACTCAAAACGAAACAACTGCCATGAATCTATTATATTTTAATTTTTTTATATCGATATTCCATTTTTGAGAATCGATACAGTATCGCCAAACAAAATACTGTGATGCGATAGGTGTATCGATATTTTCTTTCAACCCTAACACACACACAAAAATAATACTAGCCTAAATTTAAAACAAAAACTAAACTCAAGCTCACTGAGGATAAGTAAACAGTCAGCGATTAAAAATAAAAATAAAAAAGTATTGCAGGCAAAGGAACAAAAAACTAAAACATAATTGACAGAGCAACTGTCACTTAAAGCGCTGCCTGGATTCAATCTACTGTTACACATGTATTTTACACGTATAAAGCTGTTTGCTTTCATTTAAGACCTAAATTCAACCCTCTACATTGCGAGTAAATCACTCGCATGCGACTAAATCTTCACTCTGGCGACTAAATGATGTCTAATATTAGCCAATGGCTAATAAATTCTCAGATTTTACTCACCAGCGTTTGAGCTTTAGGCTAAGTATAAGTTTAACACAGATATATTTTCATTCGTCGAACACTCTTTAACTGAGCTCTTCAGAGTTTCACTCTCTGTCAAGCGATCTGTGATATTTTTCAGTTAATCTCAATGGATGCGCAGCACACCTGTGTTTGTGTATTTGGCTTACCTTAAACTCTAGTGTTAAGGCGCACGACTCGCATCGCATTCTCTCACATGCGTGAAGTGGGCGGATCTAATGCGTAAACAGCAATCTCAGTGGCTGGTGCTCACTTATTATCAGCCCTGTTTTGATTTCAGCAAATCAGTTCCCGCGAATGGACACAACCTGATTAATATTCATAAATGTTCTTATTAGTGGAATACAGATTATTATTAATATTATCAGTATTATTGTTCTGAGTTTTTTTTTTTTTTTTTTTTTTTTACAGGAACACTGAATGACAAACAAAGCACCAGTCCTAAATTCAGTTAAAATGTCAATGCATTCATACATGGTTACCAAGTTAATTATAATTACTAAAGTTCTATCATTAAATAGTACTTGATTATCCAGATATCATATTATAATGCTTGACTGACTGATGTTAAGAGTGTTTCAGGTATATATATCAGTCTGGCGAGTAAACTAAAACATTGACTAGCCAATGGCTAGGTGCCCATAGAGGGTTGTGAATTGTTGTGTTTATGAGGATAATTGCAGCGCTCCGAAAATGAATTGCGAAATTATTTATTTTTTGCTACTGATTACGTTTCTATGGTTAAAATCACTTGTTTTTAAACCGCATACCTACAAATGCATGCAAACAACATTTTCATGACCACGTAGCACAGCAATATCACGTGAGAATGTGACCTTGATAGAGATGATAGTCCAAAATCTAGATCGTGTTTACCGGTATATTCCCCACCCCTAGTCCCTACCTGATTTACAGGTGTCGTACCTTCTGACCGACGAGCTCTTCTCTGAGCTGGTTCTCTTGCTCCTGAAGGCGGTTGATCTCCTCCTGCTGGCTCTGAATGCGGATCTGAAGTTCGGATGTCTTGGTCCCATTACATTCAACCGGCGAGCTCTCTGCACTGCGGCTGGGTTTCCCAGAGCCCATGTGAAAGGGCCGTTTCATTCTCGAGGTGTTGCGGAAGTCAAACGTGAACGCTGAGCCAATGGAGTCTGTGGGCAGTGACAAGACAGACACAATTTCAGAGGCCTTCAGTTTAACGGAGTCATTTGTGTGTCATTAAAATGTCTGAACGATCATCTTACATCGTTGAAGGTGAGATGGGCTTTCCCGGCGTTGGCTGTCAGGTGTAGTTTTGTGCTCTAGTGTGTCTTTGGTTGGAGGATCCACCATCTCCCAGTCCTCACTGCTGGCTGTGTAAAACACACTGCGCCTGTTTTCTCCTCCTCGGCCGGCCCGCAGGTGAGACATGCTATTTCTGATAGAGAATCAAGGAAATGTTATCATGAAATATAGGTACAGAGAAGCAAAATGTATTTCATGTAATGTGTAACACTATACCACAGTATACTGCCAAAGACTGAACTTGCTACTGCTGATGTCAAATAATGGCAAGAGATTACTCAAAACCTGGAAATGTTAAAGAATTTCCACTCAAACATGTAATATGGCACACGTCTTTGTTACAATTGTCTTGCTGTCAGCATGTTCTGCGAATACTGTTTTTAACTTCTCTCACATGACATTTATAAGTCTTCTTTTATTTGTACTAAGGGTCAAAGTATTCAAAGTATTCAAAGTAGCCTCCGAAAAGCTAACATGGAGCTGCTGTAGAATTTCCAGCTATTCTAGTTTTTGTTTATCTTTGCTGAAATCCAGATTCAGACCTCTGGCCGACTTCAGCATTACGTCATCCAAACAGATGCGTCCAAAGTCTTTTGGAAAGTTTGCAAAAGAGTTCACACATTCCATTTATAATTAGACCTGCATAAATAAAGAATATTTAAAGTGACAAATTCTTCCGACTCTCAACCACAATACTCAAAAATACTTAAATATACTTAAACCTTGATGCCAATAGCTGTCCATCCTAGTGTGAGTTTCCTAACCTCCTACCTGATCTCCGAGCCCCAGTGTCGGAGGGAGTTGAGAGCTGCGTTGGGTGGTGCCACAGGGTTACGCAACGACTGGAGCCTGACCAGCCCATCACTCTCCATATCCACAGCAAAGTCACTCCGAACACTTTCCATGCTCTCGTTGGGCTTCTCACAGAGCATTGCTTCTAAAACATCACAGTCACAGTTTGAGTTATCAGTGTTCAATTGCATTTCTCAACAGTCACAGTAAACCTGCACTAAAGAGAAATAAGTCATTTCATCCTGCAAAAGGCCTTTTGTATCCCTCATTAACATATGTTCAAATAATGACTTTATTCATAAATAGCCGACAATTCAGCAATGTTTCCTGATGGGGTTTTCCAACTAACAGTAGTAACCGTTTGTTGTATGAATAAAAACTGATTAAAAGAAATGTAAAATTATGATTTATGCATAGATTAAGAAATTATTTAAATTGAAATGAAAGGTGTTTCCCCAAATTATGCAACCCTGTTACAATTAAATATCCCTTATTATTAATTTACTTATACTGTGAACTGTACAAAGACAAATGTCTTCTCTTTTTTTTATATAAAGTTATTCAACAGTTTTTGTATTTTTGTCCATAGAGGATGATCTTAAATGATCAACCCTGTTACTGTGATATTGTACAGTAAATAATTAATCATAGTAAAGCAGATATTTATAGAATCATCAGTAGGGCCCTATGATTTCCGCTATGCATCTTTTTTTTTAAAGGAATAATCACACAATATTTCTTCCATGTTTTATTTTTAATAGTAAATCCCCTTTGTTTACCAAAAAATAAAGTTTGTTTAATTAAAAGAAAAATTTAATGAATGTTTTATGTCTTCATTTGATAACCAGAAAATTTTAAATGCACAACAGAATTTCTGAGGGGAAAAAAAACATTTCATAAGGCTATTTTAAGAATCAATTAAGTTGTTTTTATGCATTTAAATAATTAGACATGCTAAAACACAGAATTAGGTAACAATAAAACATATGGTGAGGAAAAACTAAAACATTTCATAGGGCCCTAAACGTGTAATATTTGAATGTTTGTTAAACTTTTAATTGTTGTATGTGTATAAATGTTATGATTTTAATCAATTAAACATGCTTTTTGATAAATACAATTAAATTTAACCATTAAAAAGTAGTTGAGAAAAATTAAAAGAAAAAAATGGAATCCAGAAAAATTTAAACGGAAAAAAAAGAATTTTGAAAGAAAAAAAAAAAGAATTTCATAAGGCCCTACATCAGCAACAAACTCGATTTCTAAAAAGCACCTCGCAGTTCCATGCACAAGGTTAATAATGTCTAAATAAACTCTGAAATTGTCAAACCTGTTAGTTAACTTACAGCATATGCTGACAGTTCTAAACAAACATGTCGGTTGGCTTTCACCTAGAAGCAGCGTTGCTATGGATTATGGACAGAAGTCATGTTTTAAAGTTAAAACATATGATACACTTTTTCATGACAAACATGCAGCATTTCACTTCACTAGATGTTAACTGATGGCCTGGAGTGGTGTGGATTATTGTGATGTTTGTATCAGCTGTTTAGACTCTCATTATGACGGCACCTATTCACTGCAGAGGATCCATTGGTGAGCAAGTTATGTAACGTTACATTACTCCAAATCTGTTCTGATGAAGAAACAAACTCATCTACATCTTTGATGGCCTTTGGCTAATTTCTCAGCAATTTTGATTTCTAATTGAACCATTTCGATTAAAACGCCACACTACATTATTCTGTTTATATGCTGAGCTATAATCTTCATATAATGAAAACACAGTATTTTGGAAGAAACAAATAAAAAATTACTCTCCGACTCTGGTGCAATAAAAATGATACCGACTCAAAACCAGGGATGTAACGATTAACCACGAGCCGGTTGAAAATCTATTTAAATATGTAATGATTCAAATCGGTTGAGATGCTAAACAAATCTTGATTCAATTAGGGGTAAGAGTTTATATGAATGTACCGTCGTAAAAAAAAAAACGTACCGTCTTTAAAAAAGTTAAGATGGTATTCTTTCTTTTCATCTTGCCTCTGTATAATGCATATTTAAATTAATTGCAGCACTACTTTGTTTACAGCAGAAACCAAGGAAACGCTTTAAGCGCCACCTGCTGACAGAGAGTGAATCTGCATCTCGTTCAGCTCATCTGCGGTTTCTTGTTTCAATAGATTATTTTTTTGTTTATAGTTTCACAAAACTGAAGTCAAACCATTCAGTTTTTGCTTCAAATTTCGAAATTATAAAATCTAATTTAGATTAAAAACTGCTCATGTTTTCATATATTTTGTTTGTATGAAGAGATTCATTTTATTTGCGTTACTAACTTGTTTAAAAAAATTCTATTTAGTTTTGTTATTTACATTCACATTATATTAAAATGTTGTACTTAGCAGATGCTTTTATCGAAAGCGGCATACAAATGATGACAATAGAAGCAATCAAAATTAACAAAAGAGCAATAATATGCAAGTGCTATATTTCAATTTCACAAAGAAACGTGCAGCATTTTGTCCAAGAAGTAATAAAAGGATACATTTAATTTATAAAAATTGTTTTTGTAAAAAAAAAAAAAAAAATCGTGAATCGAATCGTGGGTTAAGTGAATCTTTATATCCCTACTCATATCTATATTTTAAATATAGTTGTACTATCATTAAATAAGACAAACATTAATGAGATACCAAGAAAGCTTACTATAATTTAGCTATCCTTTACTATTGTTCTCATTACAACGGTCAGTAACAACGATGTTAATTAATTTAATCAAATGACTAATGCACAGAGATTCATCACAGGTGCATTTGTTTTCTGTTCATTAAAAATGACTTGTGACATAAGTGACAGTAATAAGGAAGAAGCACACTGGCTTATTGTTTTGGTTCTGCCTTTTTGACTTCTAAAATAATACTAAATGCTACAGCTATTCTCATACAGCAGAAACCACAAAACTGTCTGGGGTTTTTTGTGGTCAGGTTCAGAGGACCTCATTAAAAGGAAACAGAAATCAAGAAAAAAAAACTTGTGCATACATGTGTATGCAAAACTAATATTCATGCAATTTGAGCAAGACTAAAAAATCTTTTTATATTTAGCAGAAACAACTGAAAATTGTATACTACCAATTCACGGATAAAAAATAACCTTTTATTACTCACACGCTTTCTAAAAAGCTGGAGACTAAACAAAACAACTTTGTAAGACTTGAGGAATCATGCACAGTTATGATCTTCGACTCACCTCACATGAAAAGCAGCAACAAACTATAATACGACAACATCAAAAAAATCCACATGAATAGAATCTATGGCCAACAGCTGATTTTTATCATTCTTTATTTCAGTGCATTGTGTGTTCGTCACGGTCTGCTTACTTCTCCATATATCTCACCTGCATCTCTGGCCACCAGGCCCGTATGTGGATAACACGGGGTGGGGGAGCACCAGCTGTCTCTGTGGCCAGACATGTTGCAGAACTCCCAGCGTTTCTGCTGTAACTGCTGCAGCCAGTAATGCATCACCTGCCTGTTGGGCGCCTGCACGCAGAAAAGGGAAAGAAAAGTAGTGTGAAACCAAGGTTCTATTTTTGCTCTGTTACTTTGTGTTCTAACAGTCGTCTAGGGAGGAACAGGGTCAGGTGTGAATGTGACTGGCCCCTTTGAGAATCATAATGCTGGTTTCGTTCTCAGTTCCAGTTCACAGTTCGGTGATGAAGCTGCTCTTTAACTGTGACCAACAAAATACATTTAAAAACAGAAAAAAACTTTTAACACTAAATAGTCAATGACTGTATCCACAAAGAAAAACAGAAGGTTTTGGAAACATACTCTTTGTATTCATATTTCTTTGAAAATCTTTACATGTAATGCACCTTTAAATATCATCAAGTGAAAACTACTAACAATTATTTTCCTTTACAAACTACCAGTAAAATCTACTGCTTACAAATATTATGAATTATTAATTCATAAACACCACTATATTTGGGGGAACATGATATTTTACATCAAATGGATGTTATTAATAAATAATTATTTATAAATATTTTACTTACAATCATTAATAATTATTTTATTTATTATATTTATATTTGTATATGTATATATTAATTCATATTTCATAAAAAAATGCAACTTCAAATGTTGAATACTCTGTGTGTGTGTGCGTGTAATATATATATATATATATATATATATATATATATATATATATATATATATATATATATATTTGCTGTCAAACGATCATTTGCAGTTAATCACATCCAAAATAAAAGTTTTTGTTTACATGATAAATGTGTGTACATTGTATATTTATTATGTATGTATAAATATACACACATACAGAATACAGTACATTTGAAAATAAATACATGTATATATTTATTTACATATAATTTATATTATATATAAATGTATTTAATATGTAAACATACATTTTTTTCTGAAATATATGCATGCATGTGTGTGTATTTATATATAAATAATAAATATACACAGTACAGACACATATTTTATGTACAAAACACTTTTATTTTGGATATGATTAATCATTTGATATTATATATGAATATAGATATTCAATAGATATATAGATAGACTGATTAATTCTATTGGTATAATCTATATTATATAATTTCATGATTTTTTATTTATTTATTGGTTGATTGCATTTTAGTTGCACCACATGATTTTGATTTGGTTGAAAGACATTTTAAATATTAGGCACTGAGCAGTAAAGCAGTCATGTTCAATCTTTTTTATGAAATAATTTCCTTTAATTAGTTTTTTTCTCCTTCATTATGACATCAGGACAGCTGTGTTTGTATTACCCTGACATTTTCGACTTTATGTTCCTGGAAAAATATTAAAAATCTATTTTACTTCAGAGGATAAAAACCTGCTAGTATGTACATTCATTTTTTTTTTTACATGCATTTTTAATAAAGTTTTGAATAAATTAATAAACTTAACAACAGACTACTGAAACCCATAATGCATTTAGTCAAGGGGTAAACATGGCTCATCTTCAGTCAGTACAGGCTTGCTGGCACTGACGATCTGTTGGAAGACATTCCCTTCAACCTAGATCCTGATCACAAATAGCTACACCACATCGTCATTAGGGCCCGAAATTACATGCAGTGTGAAATACATTTTCTAGATAAGCTGAGAAAGCGACATCCTGTTAAATTACTAAACAGATTCAGATCTGATGAAACCGCTTTCTGTGTCCAGCAAGAAGACCAAGCTAGTGCAGAGCTTGCACGATTACAAGAGCAATCTTGTGTTATAGTCCTACATTCTCCAGTCATGAGGCGAGATGTTTAGAGCATTGATGAGTCCAGTATGTTATATTGTATCCTGACAACAGAGTCACTGTGCTTTGTGTAAAGAAACATTCCCATCTCAGTACATGTGTCCTTAAATAAATGATAAATATCTGTTATCCACAATGTCATATTATCATTTTAAGGGCTACACTTTACATATTCAAATACAATTTATTTTAATAAAAATACTAATATTTAGTACAATATTTATAATTTATAATCTTTAAAATAATAACCCTGATAATAGAAAAACTGAGTGAAATTATCTTAAAATGGAAAATACGCTTTTGACAGGATGGTCTGTAACCACTCGTTGCATGTAATAAAGTCAGTTCACAATATTACAATGCACCAAGATAATCATTTTTCAATATGAAGCTAATAAATTCAGTGCACTTAATCTTTCTATGGAAAACGGTTTCATGCATTTGGTTTTTATTAGCACAGGCATATGTATAATATCAACATACCTTCAGCAGAAACTCCTTCCCCTCGGTGTGGATCTCAAAGAGCCCCTCTTCCACCTCCACATCATAGTTGAAACAAGCGTCCGCTATTTCAATGTGTCCCAGTGGAAGGGCGTCTTGAGGAGTCTTAAAATAATACAAGTAACATTTTCTGGGGTCGTACACAAACCAGCGCGTTTTGAAGCCTCTCAGGGGCCCTTTCCCTGTCAGTTTGTTCAGGTAGCCGCACAATTTGACGCTCTGCTCCTTCGTGGCCTCGCAGTCGGACACATCGAGAGACCTGGCCGCCTGGATCCGGGAAATCCTGCTGGAGTTGGCAGCGCTGTCATCCTCCCCGTGCATCTTTCTCTGGACTTTCTTCTCCTCTGTCAGCGGACACAAACTTTCCATCCGCGTGACGTGACGTCACGTGACTTCTATTCCAGTTCGGCTGCCTGCCGCGGAGGATGACGGGACATGTGGTCTTACTGGAGCTAGTGTACTCAAAATACGGTTAAATATGGGATATTCGCTCGAGATAAAAATGAATTTACATTTTAGCTTTTGGTTCTTAGCTGAAAAATATAATGACAATTATATAGTAGCCTATAGAACAATGCATAACAAAATGATAACAATGATAAC
Organism: Carassius auratus; assembly: GCF_003368295.1. Lineage (NCBI taxonomy): Eukaryota > Metazoa > Chordata > Actinopteri > Cypriniformes > Cyprinidae > Carassius > Carassius auratus. Next base: position 13,409,945 of record NC_039267.1, read on the forward strand.
AATAATGACAATAATAATAATTATAATAAAAAATATAACCTGTACAAATAATATAATATAATAACATATAATATAATTAATATAATAAGATAATTTAATATAATAACATATAATATAATATAATTTAATAACATATAATATAACAGAAAATGGATGGATGCATTAATATGCAGGCTTGTGTTCTGTCACACAAGGCTTTAACCTTTTGAGAATTAGGCTACTACCTAATATTATTAGGTAGCACTTATCATTATTTATTTAAAGCACAGTACATATAGGCCTATAATTATTTACCATATTTGAGCATTATATAATATCCTCTCTGGCTTTTTATATATATATATATATATATATATATATATATATATATATATATATATATATATATATATATATATATATATATATATATATATATATATATATATATATATATATATATATATATATATTTGGATTTAGCATTCAAGTTTCAGAGCTATTACTGCTAAATATATTCAGATACATATCACATTAACATTTATTTAACATATTTGGGCATTGTTTTACTTTTAACATACTCTATGGGGTTAAACTAAAATAAAATAACAGAGGGAAAGTATAATAATAAATATTATTAGTAGTAGTAGTATTAGTATTAGTTTTATTATATTGAACTACTGTGGAATCACAAACTACTTGGGCATTCTCGCATGTTTTGCTGTTGTCTCTCCAGGTGGCGGCGCAAAAGAGTCGTGTATGTGTCCTTAATTCAGCCTTAGTGCTTCTGGTTGTGTTTGCCTCTTTACCTGATATGGTTGTTTTACATATTATGATTATATTGAGATATGGATGTTTAATGTTCCTAAGCCTTTCATCTGCGTAACATTTATAAAACAAGTAGCCTAATTGGTGCAATTACAGACACGTCAAAAGGACCTGATTCCAGTTAAAGCTGACTTTGGGAGATTCCTACATCATTCAATAAGCATAGCCCTAAATTGATCCAATCCAGAGGATGACTTAGATGCCAATGTGAAGATAGGACTGTAAGATTCAGCTCACGTGACTGAAACCAGTTAATGGTTTTGAGCACTGAGAGAGAGTGTGACATACAGTAGTTACTTACACAGTCTCGTGTGTGATGTTCAGCTTCACACTTCGCCAGAGCGATGATGAAACATTACACTGTGTGTTTACACGGTTGTCATGGCTGCGGCTTACAGTTCGTCAGAGATGAAAAAGCGCGGGAACACTCTGGTTTCCTGCACCACAAGCCGCTCTTTCCTCAAGGTGACATCTGTCACTCACTACTGACGCAGGTCAAGGTACAAACTGGTTTATTCGTCGTCGGAAAAACGGTAATAGAAACCCATATTAAATTGGGCAACAATTTAAACATTGTTTATTTGGCATTAACAGTCAGTTCACCGTATAAAGTCCCGTTCACACCAAGAACGATAACAATAACTATCACAACAACGCACGATCACTCACTAATTACCTTTAAAGTCCGTAGATTGTGATTGGCTGTTGTTTTTATCGTTATTTAGTTTGAAAATAAATAAATTAATAAGCAAGTAATGCATAATAGGCTAGCCTATAACAAAATGTGACCATGGAACACAAAACCAGTCATAATGGTCGATTTCTTTTAAAATTAAGATGTATATACATCATCTGAAAGTTGAATAAATAAGCTTTCCATTGATGTATGGTTTGTTATGATAGGAATCTGAGGGTGCAAAACAAATATATTGAGAAAATTGCATTTAAAGTTTTCCAAATAAAGTTCTTAGCAATGCATATTACTAATAAAAAATAAAGTTTTGATATATTGGAAAATATTTTTTACCCTAATGATTTTTGCTGTAAAATAAAAATATATTTTTTGACCCATACAATGTATTGTTGGCTATTGCTAAATATACCTGTGCTACTTATGACTGTTATTGTGCTCCAGGGTCACAAATATTATAATACAACTTAGCATATTGTATTTATTTATTTACTTGTTGTTGTTAAAAGGCGTAATTTAAATGCTAATGCAGATTATTTTTAGCTTGTCTTTGCTTTAATTCTTGTGGCGGCTGTCTTAACAGATTCAGATCTTTAAAGCTATAGCACACAAATCTGCAGCAGACAGACGTAAACCGTCACTCTGACATTCTCCGCTGTAAACAGACGACTGTCTGACCTTTCTCAAATGTCATCTGTCTCATTTGAATTCCTCCACAGTGTCTCAGAGATAAGTGCGAGTTTCCTTTTCCCCCCTGTCTCAACTTCTGGCCTCTATCTGCTAAGGTTCAAGTGGGTCATACAACAACAAGTGTGCCATTCGTGTCGCTCAGAAGGCATACGTGACTTATACTTCAACAATACATTTTTTTCTCGGTTGTGAGGACAATTTACACTCAGAAAATGTGTAAAACACTAGTGAATTTAACAAATACTTAACAGAGAAATAGCAAGCAACATGCCATTTTTAAAAAGATAAAACTGAAATGTTATTTTCTTGTAAAAAGTACTCCAAATCATCTTTGTTTCACATGCAACGTTGACATTTTTGAAAAGTGCATGTCAGCACAATCAAATTATAAGCAAGCATCTTGTCTTTACTTATTTGATTATCAAAATCAATTCAACATGTCAAATCCTCAAGGACAAGGCAAATCCTGATCTTAAATTAGATTATTATTATTATTTTATTGTTATGGAAGGTTTCAATTTCAAATAAATGCTGTTACTTTTTACTTTCTATTCATCAGAGAATTCTTTAAATGAATAAGATAATAATAAATATTTACTGAGCATCAAATCAGTATATTGGAGTGATTTCTGAAGGGTCGAGTGACACTGAAGACTGGAGTAATGATGCTGAAAATTCAGCCTTGCTTCACTGGAATAAATTACATTTTCAAATATATGCAAATAGAGCACATGCTATTTAGAATTGTAATAATTTTTCACAATATTACTGGTTTTACTGTATTACTTTTATGAAATGGTAACCCTAAGAGACTTCTTTTAAAAAAGCTTACCAACCCCAAACTTTTAAAATGGAAGTGTATCAGCATCAGTCTTTTTTTAAACCATCGACTGCATTATTAATCTAAAGTTCAAAGCCGCGATGATTCACTAAACTGATTCGGCTGATTATACCGAATATGTAGAAATGATTTTGTCTCAGTCAACAGAAAAAAAGCAACAGGGCTTATTAGTCAGAAGAACAAGTCCATGTTTTCAGCATTACAGGAAGTTAGGAAGAATGTAGGTGTCTACCGTCACACAGTCTCGAAGATGAAAACGAAAGGCCTTTTTCTCTGTGCCTCATGGAAGAAAGAACATTGGGCTTGAAATGATTCGAGGAGTAAATGACCGAATTTTCATTTTTTGGGTGAACTATCCTACACCAAACATGCTGTAAGTGATTCACGGAAAATGAGCACAGTCCCTAAACTATGACAGACAGCTGATATACAGTAGAGCACAGTGATCCCATCCGCTCCAGAGACACTGGAGGGGAGGTCCACATGTTATTACTGAGGAGGCTGCTGTCCCACGGGTGAGGGGTGGGGAGAACAGACCAGAAACCACAGCGCTACAGTACACACACTTTAACCCTGATGACTCAGTTATTGATCCTGTAACGTGTAACGTGATGGCACTGGTGACACTGATTTCCACCAGACAGACTGATTTTAGCACTTTCAGCCAGAAATGGTGCATAATCTTGTTTGATCTGCTGATAATTAAACCACACAAAAATGTATAAAACAAGTAGATAAAATATAGATAAATAAGTAAAATTATATATATATATTTAGAAATTGTATTGTATTATAAATAATTACATTATATACATGTATTTATATCTATTTAAAATGTATAATATTATATTTTATATTATTAATTTTTTAAATTTTAAATGTGGCTTTAATTTCCAGATTTATGTTTTTTTTTTTTTTTTTGTATTTGTGTTTTATGTAATAACTAATAAAACTCTTTAATAATTCATATAATGTATATTATATTACTTTTGTGAATTTTGTTTGTCAAGCATGTGATATATTTAAAGTAAAGAATAATATATATATACAATATATATATATATATATATATATATATATATATATATATATATATATATATATATATATAGTATATTGAAATGTATTTATATTATATTATTTAGCAAATTTTAAATGTGGCTTAATTTTCTGAATTTCTCTATATTCTTTATAAATATTTGATTTATAGATAACAGATATTAAAGTATTGTAATAACTAATAAATAATTCAGAAATATTTACATATTGTATATTATATGCATTTTCAAGCATTGTGTAAAATAAAACTTTTATCCAAATTTATTAATATATTTTTTAATATATTAAATACAAACATACTTAAAACCTTTCCTATTGTGAAATGATTTTCATGAAAATACATTTTTAAATGCCACGTTTTTAACACTTTGTATGTAATCTAATGACATTCAGACATTAAGCATGGCTCAAGTGTATGGAAATATATTCATGGCCACTTTATTATATATTTTTTTTAATAATTTGCCACTATGCAGCTTCTTGAAGTTATGACTTCCTGCAAGTACATAACCCACCATACAAACAGAAAGTGTGTGTGTGTGTGCGCAACGAGACCACATTTCTTTCCTCTGTGTGTTCCATTTCTGTTCAGGAAACTGTAAGCTGTGATCTGAGAGAATGTTTGTGTTTTTTTCCTCCCTCCCTCACGCAGTCATTCATACGTGAGCTGAGTGTCTTACTCTCTCTATAACACTGTTTTTCCGAACCCTGCGTGGAACAATGTGTGAAGTATAACAGTCAACACACCTTCAGAACGTCCTCCTGCTCTTCAGAACTACTGTATATCAGACGCGTGAGAGGCTGAGGACCGTTTTAATCTTCAGCAACATGACACTCAAATCACACTGCTCACATCAGCGCACACCAACAGGTACGTTTGGCTTTCACTGCTGCAGATTGGAAGATGGTTTGAAGGATTATTTCATCTCCATTTTTAATGACTTATTTAGGGATGATACTACATGTAATATTTGTTCAACTTTTGCTTGTGAATATAGCAATAAATTGTGTGGTAGTGGGAAATTAAAGATACATTCCACTTAACTTTATGGTTTCAATTTAATTTAATTTGTAAGTGAATGAATAATTAATATAACGTTATGTACAGACAAATTTATTTCTTAATTCAATTCAAGCATTAATAAAGATAGAAAAAAAGAAAATACATATAACTTAAGGGTTTTAATTTCATTTAAAAATAAATTAAAAGTCACTAAACATCTTAAAGAAGTCATATAATTTTAATTTATGTATTGCTTAATTCAATTCAAGCATTAATAAAGATAATAAAAATCCACATAACTTAAGGGTTTTAATTTAATTTAATTCGTTAATTTAACTGAATGAATGAATGAATTTAAAGGCACTAAAAATGACTTAAAATGCCCTATAGACATATTGATTTAATAAACAAAAATACATAACATACTGAAAAAAAACATAATAATTTCCCACATATCTAAGTACATTAAGAATTTATAGTATGTACACAACATTTGTTTTTATTTGTACATTTAATTTTTATTTGAATATTTATTTTTATATATTTCAATGTAATAATTTAAAAAGAAAAAAGAACCCGCTAAATGATTAATAAAAAAACAATATCTCAGTCATTCAATCAATGAAAAGCAAATGTAAAAAGAAAAAGAAATAAAGAAAAAATTTAATTTATACTGTTAACAAAAAACTTTACATCTTCCACAGAAAATAAATTGGTTATAACTAACTTACTAACTAAATTAATAAATATTCCTGCTGTTATTCCCTGATATACAAAACATTTTCCATTAATTTTGAATTCTGAATTAATGAAAAAAATGAAGTGAACTGACGTTTTAAATTTTGTCCATTTTTTAGGATCTCTATGGAGCAGCGGACACTGCAAAAGACAGCACAGCTCTAAATCACAGCAGCACAACTACCTCACAAGAACACATCCCATGGAGCAGAGGAGGCCCAAACCTCACAGGTTCCACTCCTGCCTGATGTTTCGCTTAAAGGTACGAGGAATTCAGACACTTAAATGTAAAGAGACTTCTACTGGATGTACAGTATGAAGTCATTTACACACACTATTTCTATACAGATTTAATTTAACCTTCCAAGATGATGTAAAGTGAGTCAGTGAGCAATGGCTCTGTTATAACAGCCGCGTTTTATGACGTCGCTGGGAAAATAGGCAAATGAGGACCTGCAGTGTCAAAGCTGGTGGAGTTGTCTCATCTGTCTTTCTGTATTGACACAGGAGCGTGTGAGGATGGAGCACAGCCAGCCCGAAAGAGACGTCCAGGAGAGCACTGAGAGCAGACTGAGGGAGCTGGCCCTCAAATGGTTTACAGAGACCCAGGCGCCTCTGATTCTCCACAACGGCAACTTCCCAGAATGGTTCCAAGGATTTATCAGCAGAAAGTAAGAAGCGTTTCGGAGCAAATCCCCTTTTAGAACAGGCCAAAGATTTTTTTTTTCTGTTACGACAGCTTTATTGCTGTCTCCTCAGAGAAAAACTCTTGTTATGGGGTTATTCGAATCTAAGGACTCTTAAAAACAATTGTTAGTTATTGGCAACTTGAAATGTCGGTGGAACCTAGAGAGAGGTTCTATAGATGTTCTTCACATGGTTCTTTTTACTGAAAAGTTCTGTTTTGTGAAAAGCCCCATTCGGAAGCTTTATTTTTAAGAGTGAATCACAAGTTTCGAAAGCATTATGTTTGTACTTGTCGGTTTTTTGTAATCTTGTTATGTAAGCAATATTCAATGTTGGGCTGCTTTCATTATTCCCTGTGGTTTTGTGTTTCACAGGGATGCAGAGGAGCATCTGAGAGACAAGGAACTGGGATGTTTCCTCATTCGGCTCAGTGATAAAGCCACTGGATACATTCTGTCATACAAGTAAGTGTGTCTTCACACTTAGAAACAAAATAGGGGCTATAAAGGTCATTCGTAATTTGCTGGCGTACCATTTAGCATTGTTTCTTTATTTCTCACAAATGACCCAGATATTGAGCCAGACTGTATTTTTGAAACCAATTTAACAGTCGAAATCTTTGTTTTTTCAGAGGTCGTGATCGATGTCGGCACTTTGTCATCAATCAGAGTAAAGACGGGCGTTTTATTGTGACGGGCGACACAGAAATGCATGATTCTCTCACCAGCCTCATCGAATATTACAAGACCAGACCCATTGAACCGTTTGGAGAATATCTGACACTCTCCTGTTTTGAGGTGAATTTATAATAATACATGTTTTAATCAAATATATTATTTTTATGCTATGCACTACCATTAAAAAAAGAAATGAATAATTTTATTCTGCAAGGATGCATTATTGATCAAAAATTACAGTAAAGGCATTTTTGTTTTTTTTTGTACATTTAATGTTACAAAATAAAAGAAGCTGTTCTTTTGAACTTTCTACTCATCAATAAATCTTGAAAAATATATCACAGTTCCCACAAAATAAGCAGCCACTGTTTTAAACATTGACAATAATATTAAATGTTTCTTGATAATCAAATCAGCATGTTAGAATGATTTCTGAAGGATCATGTGGCACTGAAGACTGGAGTAATGATGCTGAAAATTACAAAAATATACAATCAAACGGAAAACAGTTACTTTAAATGATAAGAATTGTGTCACAATATTTATGTTTTTATTATATTTTTGTTAAAATAAATGCTGTCTGTGCATATCTGATCTTGAATCTGTTGTGTTGCAGTCATCCATAAGTGAGCTCTATGATGTGATTCATATTGACCTGAGGGAGAAGCCAGTATTAAGGGTTAAAGCTGCGAAGGATATTTGGGACGATCACGAGGCACTGCAACCCCCTGCCCTGCCGCCCAAAGGACTCAGAAACACACCCGTATGTCACATTTGCCATTCAATTTCAATTCATTTAGCAATAATTGTCTTTTGTAATTCATTATTTTATTAAATATTAGTTAGTTGTACCAATTAATTTATTATTTAAGTATATTTATTCATTTATTTGATTGAATGTATCTATTTTGATTAATTTGAATAACTTTCGCGTCTGAAAGGGAACGCCTACAAATACATATTCAATAAGGTCAGGTGCAAAAATAACTGTCCACGCCTTTTCAGCGTTAATTCGTCACTGTGCGTCTTTAGTAAAACCTGACAGTTCTATTTTAATGCAAGAAGACGGTTTGAATTTAAATATCTGACCATGGCCTCACATCTGCATATTTATGATTCCTTCTCACAGGCAGTGCCGCCAGTGCCAAGAAAAGGCCCTCCTCTGAAAGCCGCAAAGCACAGCCCAGAAAATGTGCTGTACACAACGATAGACCTGCAGAAGCCCAGAGGAAGAACCAGAACGCCCACACAGGGCAAAGACATTTCACTTACAGCTTTCCGAGGGGAACCCAGAGCCCCGAGGCTACAGAAAGTTCCTGCCGCAAACCAAGGAACCATTTACTCTGAGCTCTTAGTGCCGAACTGCAGAAGCCAATCCCTGCCCTTCCTGGAAGACGACAGTGAAGAAGTACACTTTAATAGAAGAAGCCAACCGCAAATGTCTTCCCACATGCAGAGAGAACAACTCAGCAATCCCGGTTTGGAAATACTGTGCAATTCATCGGTTTATCAGTTAGTCGGAACACAAAGCAAACAAAACACAAGATCGTCAAAGGTCAACGTACAGGAAAGCGACGTTATATATGCCAAGGTGCCTCTTGAACACTTTCAAAATCACTTCCTGGCTGACGACATGTATGAGCAGATTCCTGATTCACGGCCTACAGCGAGAGCAGAGGAGACCTCGCACACTAATACTTACGAAACGTTAACAGACTTAAAATCCAAGCAGATTTTATCTGCCCGCCCCCTTAAGGTGAGTGTTGCTGTGATCTATGGAAAAGGCCTGAATTTCAAAACGCTTAATGGAACGTAATATTTAATATTAGGAAACTGAGATGATTATGACAGGTTACATCATGATAACTCTAATAACGTTCCTGTTGTTTCTTGTAGACTGAGAAATGGAAATGGCTCACCCCCGAATACTGGAAAAAATAACCTGTTCAGACGAACATCACATCACTGACGTGAATCATAACATTACACTAATGAAGAACAAACATGTACTTCTGTCCACTGAAGCTACTTCTGATCAATGAATACTAGAATAGTGCAGCTTTACTTTTCACTGGATTTTTGTCTGTCTATTTGTGAAATACTTCTATGTGTTACAAAGAATATTTATTAACTTAATAAAAATATATATTGCGTCCTGATGTCAAAAACAAGCTATTGGAAATTTTCTTTTAAGAAAAGGAATTTCATGTATTTGATGTGTAATAAAATAATGATATTGTGCATAGTCAGCCTGTGCCACTTTTTGAGGATTTGCAAACAATTCTTGTTTCATCTCTACTTTATTGACAATGAATTATTAATGCACGGAGTGGGAATGAAGCTGTTAAACTTAACAGTCTTCAGAATGACCGAACCTGCCAGTACCAGAGACCATCTGGGGAGGTGCACATCTGTCTTTCCAGATTCAGTACAACTTTTGGATCCATTAAAACAAATGATGTCATTGTGTCCTGCTTTTATGGTCTTTCACTAAATATTAATAATATCAAACTACAGATTTCCAGTAAAAACACTTCAAACATGTAAATAAATTCTGTTTATAACAGAATTCAACATTAAAATCAAACAAACTGAAAACATAACTATATGTACTTTATTTACTATATATATATATGACTTTAACTAATTACGATTCTTGTGTAGGCTAAATAGCTACCCCTTCAGCTAACAACCTGAAAATTAACCATGGTTTTATTATCGTAAAAGTGTATTAACCATGTTTTTTTGTTTTGGTATACAGATATCAATTTGTCTACAAATACCATGGTTAAACTATGGTTAGCAAAACCAGAGTTAATCTGTGGTTACCAACTGTAGTATTGTTGTTTTTTCAATTTGTAGTAAAACCATGAATACTTTTACAGCAGATAACTACATCTCTGTGACAAATATGACACAAATATAATGTGACAGACAGAGATATTATCTGTAATGGTATCTATTTATTCATTAATGGTGCTTCCCTTACTAAATCTAACCATGGATTTACTATAAACATAATTAATATAGTTAAAGCATGGTAACTACAAATTAACGATGATTTTGCTACATTAACGATAGTTTAACCACGTGGTCACACAAATGGTAATCAGTCCACAAAAATCATGGTTACTACACTTTCATTTTAATAAAACTATGGCTCATTTTCGTAAGGGTTGCTAAGCTATTAGCAAAGCTATGCTAAGCTATTAGCAACCAGCAAATACTCATGACATGCGTGAGTCACATTATCTGTAAAAAGCTTTAGCTTTTAAGTTATTTGCTAAGACCAGAGCTACCATCTTAAACTATTTTCAGACTCAAATGAGCTGGCCAAGAAAACACTGCTAGCTATTGTACATCAAATCCAGTAGAAAAATAAGATTAGACAACAGAAAACAATAATGTCTGGTCAATTAAGGACAAACTACATCTGGCTCAGAAAATAATGTACTTAAAAAAAGCAAAACAGTGTATAGTATATATGGATAACTATATGGATTTAAATTATAGGACTGTCAATCATAGTACTCAGTCACAACTACAGATTAATTATTGTTTCCTAGAAACTTTCTGACTGAGGTGATATCCTCGCATTTGATTTATGTCTGGAGGAAATTTATAGCGGCCTGTCTGACTCCTTGGAGAAGCTAGAATGTGATTTGCACGCTTAGGCACAAACTCGAGGGACCAAATGGTGTCGGACAAGATCTTCATGTAAAAGGGGACAATAAAGCTGCCTGCAGTGACTGATCTGGTTTATGTGGGCAGCAGAAATCGTAAATAAGAGAGTCATCACACAGACAGCAGAACTTCAAGCAGAGAGATGGTCTACAAATTTGTCCTACTCTGTACGACACATCATACACTGTTGTGTATGACAAATGGCATACTAGCAGAGCTAATGTGGATAAGCTAACCAGTTAAACATTGCAGCCAAATGTGCATACTTCCCTATACTATATAGCAGATGAAAAGCAGTGTGTGAAAGATTAGTTTGTCTGAATTTAGTATTCATAAAACAGTTGCTGTAAAGTACCCAGATAATCTACAGTAATTTCACTGAGGTTATGAAATTCACATCCAATGGACACTTATATCCGCATCCAATATCCCATGAGAGGAGTTCTGAATGTACCTACGAACTTCACTCATACTACACACCATCATACTATAAAGAACAGCTGTGAATTTTGTTCCTCATCAAACGTAGTACTGTACACAGTATGTGATTTCGGAGTCGGACACAGCTCTTACTCACAACCTTAATGCAATTCTATTCTGATCTATTAACATAAACCTTGACACTGGTAGCTCTTATGATAATAAAGTCAAAACTAATGTACTATGTCCCAAATACATTCACATTAATATTATATAGACATACTTTTTTTTTTACGTTTTGCAAAGGTTATTGCAAAGTACTTTGTGTAGAGCTATTAACGGGGAAATTTCTGCTGCTACAAATGCACCTCCTGCTGGCAGGGAATGAATTTGCATGTTTAATACGCCTATCTGATTTACACAGCAAACATATTTTGCTTGTTATCAGAAATAATCTACTCTAGAGGGACTGTTGTTATTGATTCTTTGCAAAAGTCTACCGGGAGTTACATTTGGGCCACAAAATGTATATTGTTGCCAATTTAACCATCTGTAGTGCAGTATTTAAAAGGATAGTTCACCTTCAGTTGCTGGTCCACATTGACAAACACTATGCAAATGAATGGGGACCAACTGAGAGTGAACTATCCCTTTAAACGAACAGCCATTTGTAGTTGTGTCTGAAAACAGAAGACATTATCAAGTATTCTCATTCAATCCCACAATGCATGACAATAACAACCAATTTAGACTCAGTAGCTAGAGAATACCCATAATGCACCATTAGGGTTGTGCTGAATGAATGCACATTTTGTCAGTAGATGGCATCCATACAATCAAACAGATGTATAGTAAAGGCCTGTTCAAATTAAAATAATAACTATAAAGATAACAATAACCAATGAACGCCAATGTTCTGTTTCATTTCATTATTCATTTTAAATGCCACTTTAAATGCTTGAGCTTTTTAAAGTCAGGCGGATTCTGATTGGCTGATGGTGTTTTTATCATCAGTTAGAAAAAAGTGATTACAATGATGTTGTTCTTCTGTCTTTAACATTTAAAACTGAATCTTTATTGTTATATCCTTGGTGTAAATGGGCCTTGAGTTCCTTTTTAGTAGATTATCAATTGTCAAATTACGGTTTATACAAGAAAATTTCTGAATTTGCGCACTCATTTTTGTTTCCTTTATGGGAATAGTTAATGAGAGGACGATTTCGGATAAACCATTTATCTAGAATCACACGCTACTATGATAAATCAAGTTAGCATGCGGCTACAGTGCCAAAATAGACATTTTGAATGCTAAAGCTAATGGTAAAACTCCAAAATTGGATGTAAAAGCGTTGTGTAAAACCTAGGATGATGTATATGCAGACTCAAACAAACGTATTGTGTTTCCTTGTTTGTTGTTATTGATCAGGAGATTAGTGTACCGCGTTTGCCTGACAAAAAAGCCATTACTTGAACACATCCAGTAATACTGATATATAACCTGCCTTTGTTATCGAACTGGCTCCTGAAAAGCACCAAAATGGATTGTTTTGAAACTCTTGGGATGTCATATTGGCAAACATCACTGGGCTAATAAGATTAGAGGGCAGCCAAGGCCAGCACAGCGAGTGTGTGCGCGAACTGCTGCGCATGTGTAAGTCACAGACATCCCATTTTATGCCCTGCATCCAGAAGAATCAATGCTCTAATGCCTACATTACTGTCAGCAGCCTGAGTGGCTGTATCAGACTGGAACAGAAGCACATCTAAATCAGCAGATGCTCAGGGTGAGAGGCGTAATTAACGGAGGCGCATCATCAGCACTTACATCTCATTGGAGTTTTTAATACAGTCCTCATAAAGGGAGTTGGAGGTAACGGGATGAGGAATTAACTGCATATTAGCGCAGGCGGCGTTATCCCTAATGACTGCACGCGGCCGTAATATCGCCAAAAATGGTCCCTCACCATTTCATCCAGGCATAACCTTGTTTTATGTCTGAGAAGCATTTTCATGGCTTACGTAAGACCTGTTAATGGGATCTTTTGACCATTAACAACGGTCTAAATGCATTTGTATTTATTCTAAAGTCAATTTTAGTTGTTTTTTGGTATGTGTATGTCAAAATACTTGTCTAATGATGAAAAAAATTGAAAAAGAAACAAAAACAAAACAAAGACAGGAGAACATCATACAGGTTTTGAATAACACAGGTGTGTAAATTATTTTCATTTTTGGGTGAATTATCCCTTTAAGATAATTTTGTTGCTGTATGGGTGATTATATAAAAAATTTTGACAAAAAGACAACAAATCAAATGAAATGATGAAAACAAGTCATAATCATTACAAAAAGTTGAAATTATGGCAAACAACTATGAGATAATTATGACAAACTAAGTCAAGACAATCAAGATGACATGTCAATGAAGACAAATTTGAAATTGAGATAAAAGGTCCACGATGACGAAGTCAAAATTATTACAATTATGAGTCATAATTAATTCCAGTCATAATTATGAGATAAAATCATTGACAACAAAGTTGAAATTATGAGATAAATTGTGACCTAGGTCAGCAACATCTATTACATAAGATAAAGGGCCAAATTTACTAAATAGGGCAACATAGTGCAAGAACGCAATTCCAAAACAGCGCTGATGGGCATGGAAATTTCTGCCTCCTCCTAGCAACAAATGCAGCCATTGTGAGCCACAAAATAGTTTAAGAGATGCTTTTTGGGGGTGTTAATGGAAAAAATTCTAGCAATTTAACAAACTAAAATGTTAGTAAATCACATGGCGTGATCAAATTTAATACTCTCCTCCCATAAATTTGCATCTGAAAGGGAAACGCTTATAAAAGCATATTCAATATGGTCTTCAGTAAATCCTGACAGTACTATTTTAACACCTAACGATGGTTTGCGCAGTCGCTGTTAGCAAATCTGGCCGAAAAAGAAGTCGAAATTATGACAAAAAATAAAAATCACAATTATGAGATAACACATTTTGACATTAAAGACCAATTTTAATCTCAATTTTAATCAATGTCATAATTTGGATTTACCAAAATATGTTTGATTCGCAAAAATTGAACTACCATACAAACTTTTATTGTACAAACATAGTAGATATCAACTATGTCTATTGACTTGCAGTGGAACTCTGACCTAGCAACCAGCCAAAGCATCCTAGCAATGCAATAGTAAACTCCCAGACTATCATTGCAACGAACTAGCAATCCCCTGGCAACCCAATATGAAAATAGTAAAGCATTATAAAATTTTGACGAGTCAGCGTATGACTGGACATTATGCATTGTAAGATATTACAAGATCAGCAGGATCACATACTCTCCCTGCCGTCCCCAAAAATGAAGCACAACATATACATTTACATCTTAAGCAACATTTCCTTGTAAGACAATCTACAGCATTTGAAACAATGTTGGACTCTGTTAAAAGGACAGAAGTGTCTGAGCCAGTAAATCATCAGCTGAACTAATATGGCCAAGGACAGCTTCGTGCATCTGTGCTCAAAGTGCTCGGTGTATAATCATACGAGTGCTGAGGCAGCATTGCTCCTAGCGATCTCATTCAGCTTAAAAACTCATTAAAGTGGAATACGACAGGATAGGCTGAAGGATCATTGTTGGCCCAACTTATTGTTACGTCTGGTTGGTTCTTAGCTGCATTGGGCATTGAACTAGAACCATGACTGGGGTAACAAAAATCCAAAATCCACCTAAAATTATATTCAAATATGCAACACTGAACAGTTCAAATATTAGGGATAGGCTGGTAACTAGAATACTCCACCATCATGATCAAGTCAAAAACGCGCTTAAGATGGACTGTCCTGGTAATAAGTCCAGTGCTGGTCTATTGGGATATATAATGTGTTTTCCCAAGTTGTTCCAAACATTTTTTATTCATGCGAAATCCTTCTACTGTGTCAATATTTGACTTTTTTAAACCTATTTTAACAATGTCTTTACTTTCTGGGCCTTGAACATGTCAGTTGCTTTGCTGTCTATACAGAGTTAGAAAGCTCTCGGATTTGATCAAAAAAATAAGATGAACAAAATATCTTAATGGGTTTGGAACGACATGAGGGAAATTAATGACAGGATTTTCATTATTGACAGATTTTTATACTATTTCACTATCCCTTCAGCAGAGGTCAAAAAATGTCAGCGTCATAAATTATGATCTGTCCCTCAAAAAAGAAAAGAAAATTGCAATATAGCGCACAAGTCACATGGACTACACTCTCTACTTTAATAGTGACGTAAACATTCATCTCTTTTGTGCTCTATGGAAGACAAATACAGGTTTGGAACAACATGAGAGTGAGTGAAGGATGAAGGACTTTTAATTTTTGTGTGAACTATCCCTTTAAATAATTCATTTTGTCACAAAATCAAGTATTAACCCCAAAATATCAATAGATGCACTCAGTCAACAATCAACAGAAAACCTTTATTAAAAGTTAAGTCAAATGCCCTCTATCACATCAAAACTGAAAAAAGGTAAGAGACAGTTTGACACTAACTCCTCAAGTTAGGACAGAAGGGATCTGCGGGCAAGACAAATACATGGAGAGCGTATGACAAAGACAATTACAGAATATATGATGACAGAGCCCTTCATTCAACTGGAGAACATTTAGATATGATTGTCGTCATGCTCCAGTTCTATAAGCAATTAGATTATGAAATGGCAAAGCTGTCGGGACATTAGGGAACGGGAAAAGGTGGGGAAAGTAATCTAATTCATGCATTTTATGGAGAAAGATTGCATAGCTCTAAGAAAACACTGTCTCGGTGGCGCTGATGCCAATAATGTGCTTGTAGCCCTCTCTCTCACTCTCTTGTCCAGTTTGCTTGTCCCTTGCTGAATGAAAACTGTCCCATGATTTATTTGATCCCAAATAAGAGTCCTAGAAGTGGGAGAGTGAGTTAAATTTGTGTCCAATGTGCCACGGACATTGGTAGAAGCCCATAAAAGTGGTTTACAATCCACATCAGTTTTACTCCAGGACGAGGTGTGTGGGTCAAACCCACAAAAGGCCTCAACTTTCCATTTCCTTTCTCTGAAAACACAAGGGATTTCTGATCCAATCTTTTCATTGGTAATGAAACAGCCATGCATTTGTCAGTAATCCTGTCAAGTGTGCTTCCAAAACTCAAAGGAAAACAACAGTAGACGTTTATCCTCCCATGTGGACTTCAGGGAACATCAGCATTGGTGTCTTCCACTGAAGCCAGTTTAGATTCGTATGTGGAAGGTGCTGCAGTACAGAAAGATGACAGACAGAAACAGCATATTAGATTAAAGATAAAAACATACGGACCAGTCAAAATCGAATTAGAGCGTTTCATGTCAGGAAAGCGATGGAATCATTCCGAAGACCAAAAAAAAAGTGAAACCCAGGATATATTTTAGGATTTGCATTAGTCTTAACCACTCGAAAAATTGATTCTAAAATGAATTTGGAATTCTGCCAGTTTAATAGCAGAAAGAATTGAGTTAGAATAGATCTTTAACAGTAGACATTAACCACCTGTGCACACGACACTCGGGGAAAGTGCCGTGTCATTCTTTTAAAAGCCAAGTTTATTATTACCATATGTCACCATTCACTGTCATTTGAAGGAATGTGATGAAGCAATTTAAAAGGACTAAATTGTGGTTATTGGTTTCTATATGATTTCTCTGTTCTTTTCCTCCCCATAACTGATTCACACACAAAAAATAAAACATGCATAATCAGGTAAAGGCAAAAAAAAAATTAAGGCTGAAAAATAATATTTTACTGCCAAGTTAAAGTTTTAGGTCGTGAAGTGTTTAATAAAAAAGACAGGTAATACCGTGCGTTTAGTTAATTATTACGCAACAGCATTTCAACTAATTCGTTTCTGTAAGAAGCACAACAGATTAATAAAAAATGAAACGACACTTCACCTTTAAGTAGCAAAAACCTACAGTCAGCAGTATGCTAAGGGCATAAATCCTGCGTTAACTTTCTATGAGTGTTCAAGAAAGTTAGTCTCTCTTTGACTGACATTCTAGATTTGTTTGGCATCTAGGTCTCCAAATGATGGTACAAAACCTTCCTGTCTCTCTCAATCGTGTGGTAAGTGAGGCACAGCTGTGCCATCCAAAAAGGCCTGTTAAAGCCAAGCAGAAGAACTCTTGCCCTATAAAGCATAATTAAGCGCACTGCAGCCAAATTATAGCAGCATGCTTCCAGAGTACAAAGCTACCCAGAACTTTAGCAACTAGCATAACTGCCTTTACAATGATAAGGACGTAGCATGTCTGATATGAACACATGAACTCCCAGTAAAATGTTTGTGAAGTACAAACTCGTAACTAGTAAAATTAGCTTAAGTATATACGTCAGCATGCTATCCAAAAAAAAAGAAGCTAATAAGCAACTGATGTTGGAAAATTCTACAAATAATGTCTCAGCAATTTTTTTCAATAGATTTCAATGTGTTTGATGTTAGCATGCTAAGCTAACACTACAGAACACCAATAAGCATTAAATTGCCATTTTTGAGTTGGGTTTGATCATTTAATTCAATCTATGTTAGTGATGAATGAAATTCTATAATGAGAACTGTGCCCACATTCTCCACCATCTGGGATAGACTGAATTACCAAAACTCTAACTTTAAATAACAATTTATAATAAGCAAAACCCTGAATAGAATGCATCTGAGGAAATAAGTCACTTTATAACGTCTATTTTTTTCTTACCTTAAAAAGTCAGGGGCCCTGGAGATCATGTTCTCAAAGTCGGCGAAGGAGAGCTTGCTGTCTCCATCCAGGTCGGCCTCCTCAATGGCCTTCTCACACACCAGATTAACCTCCTCTGGTGTTAGCTCCTCCTTCGTTAACTTGTTTAGAGTCTTTTCCAAGTCCTCCTTGCAGATGTAATTATCCACATTGAAGTCTAAGAACAAAACAAGAAGATAAAATTTAACGACAAAATAAAAATTTCAGCAGCATTTTGTGAAAGTTGCAATATAAGCGTTTATTACGTCCTCTAAAACGGTGCACTGTGACAATCGCATTGTTAAAAAATATATATTTTTGTTCTTGTGGACTGTACATGAGTTAATAAAAAATGACTTTTACCATATATTTTAAAAGCATAAATGGCTTTCAGTTCTCTGGGAGCCATTTCACTGAGAACTGAAAACATGTCCACAAAGTCGTTGAAGCTGAGGTTCCCCTGGCCGTCTTCAGAGAATGATTCCACAATCCGATTCCTGAACGGATTCTCCTAGAAAACAGGAATTCAATATTTTATTAGGTTTATTGGGAAGCCACAATGAAAAGAACTAGAGAGGTGTATTTTTAGTATGATCTGTCTATCCACTATTATAGTGTTTCTGTCATGAATCTGTCATGTCACTCAACTCTTTGAGATTTTAGCTTGGTAAAGCACATGGCAATGTTAATGTGTTTGGTCTTGTTGGA
The DNA here is from genome assembly GCF_003368295.1 of Carassius auratus. Classification (NCBI taxonomy): domain Eukaryota; kingdom Metazoa; phylum Chordata; class Actinopteri; order Cypriniformes; family Cyprinidae; genus Carassius; species Carassius auratus. The sequence continues at coordinate 13,428,733 of NC_039267.1, forward strand.
ATAGATCTGCTATGTTTCTGTTGCAAGCAGAGCAAGTACCGATTTGCTACTGCCAATACTTCCACAGACATGCTACTGCGAGCATGTAGAAAAGAAAATACATAACATACATGAAATAATCTCAATATATAACATACATGAAATTACCCTGTAGCAGAACTATACAGGTGGAGCTGGGGAAGGAGGAGGGTTTCTGAAGTGTGCTGCAACTGCTACAGCAAGCACTAGCCAAGTTTTCAATGTTGAGCAGCAATCTGCTGATGCAAAAAGCAACCAATCATCTGCACCTTGTGAGCAATGATGTGATTATATCAGATTGAGTTAGACCTTATCGGGCTGCACCACATAGAGTTTCATGACAGATCTTTGTATTTAGTAGTATTTTGAAGTATTTCCAGTGTCAGTCTAAGTTATAGCAAATTTGTTGTGCGATTCTTTATTATTATTTTTCATTTCAATTCACCTTCTTAAATTTTTATGTTGATGGTAGTTTTAGTATTCGCAGTATAGTTTTTCCATTTATTTATATTACATTTTATTTCAGCTTAATTTCAATTTCTGAAATTGACAGTAACCGTAACAACACTGTGCAAAATGTTTCTGGATATTCTTACGGAAACCTACGATCAAAGGGGCGATGGTGCAAACATAAAAATACTACATATAACCACATTATTATTTTTTTTATATTTTACTAACAGTGTCATTACGTGTGGCTAAAGTGTCCCATGCTCAGAATTTGTGCTCTGCATTTCACATTCTACCCATGTGCACTCAAACAGCAGTGAGTAGTGAAACACACACTGTGAAAACACGCCCGGAGCAGTACTAATTATTAAGTCAATATATTTTGCCTTAAAAATCAATGTAGATGTAAAAAAAAAATAAAACCTCTGTAGATTGTATCTAGGCCTGGCTATAGAGTGCAAATGTATGGCTGTACATAAGCATGTGTGCAGCAGAGGGAGTTTTGCTGAGTGAGTCATGGATAAAATGTAGAAAGGCTGACTCCCCAAACTGGCGCCCATATATTTCTTACTGGCTATTGGCCTAAAGGAATTTTTATGCCCTGTGCTACTAGCTGACTCAACAGCTCTGGGAACAGTAGCATGAACACAGCAGAGCAAGATCAACCCTGATGTCTCTGCTCTGCTTTAAACACTCAACAGCCTGTGCATAATTACAACTACACCATCACAGGGTGATATTTTTGTGCCATTTTACCATCTGCAAGGTCAAAATAGCAAGCTTTACATGTGGGTTTTGAGGTGTAATATGTTTCTTCAGGTTATGGGTTTGCTCAAGTGATGAGTATAAGCCATAGCACACACCACAGTTCACCTTGAAGGAACTTCAGGAATGATAATTTAGATGAGCTACTTTACATTCAACCAAATAATCTGTTAGTAACTGGATCGATGACTAAATCATATTGAATAGCCTTCATGTAAACAATGCTATCAAATGAAACTTCAACAACGGATTAGAAGTTGAAGACCAGAAAAATAATGTAGCACATAAAAGCTTGAATCGGACTGTTTTCTTAGTAAGTGTCTACTATGAGTATGAGTAATTACTTTTAGTTTTAGTTTATTTTGATTACAAAATACCTTATGCACAGTGCTATTGTTAATTTTTGCATGCCTTATATTTCAAACTGTAGTTAGTAAAATCCTTGTTTGATATTCATTTAATCTTTTTTTTATATATATGTCTGCAAGATAAAAAGATAAGTACTTTGTTTATTGACATTACTGCACTAGTTTCTGAACACATGTAATGCACAAGTAAATGAACATGAAATTGGATTGCAAGGTTTAGGGCTCATATAAAGAGATCTTTCAGAATCTGAAACCAGATTGGATTCATTCAAGTTGACGAAAATTAGGTTAGACTGTCTTCTGGGCAAAATCATATAAACATCCATCAATGTGTATGCCAAAAAAAACTCAGTATTGGCGGATTTCAAGTAAACAGCCCTATAATGTTCTGATGTGTTAAATTACACTACTTCTGCACCAAAAGACTAATTATCAGACTGAAGGGTCAGAGATTTATGTTTGTGAAGGCTTGAGAGGATCTTTGCAAACTGGAAGCTGTCGTAGCCCCATCAATCCCAGCTTGAGTGGTCTCCATCAGTATCATCCACCTCCTAGGGTTGGCTTTATAGCTCCTTCGTGCGTCTGACGGCTTTAGAGGGCGGTAAAATCATGCCTCCAGCGAGGGGGACATAATGGGGCTCATTCTGGAGCCGTAACATCCAGCAAATTTTTTAGGGTTGGGTCTAAATTATTAGGGAAAGGTGAGATTGGATCAGCGATATGATCGAAAAAAGGTGCATATGTCTTATTTAAATCAAACAGCTTGTAATGTGAATCAATTTGATCTTTACATACTAAAAATGCAAATAAATATCAGTTGTCACTCTTTAATTCCCAATAATATGTCTTAGTAAGATGATATAGAAACAGTTTTATGATCAAAGCTCTAGTGATCTAGTTTTTATTGTGGTGCAAAACATATACTGCAATGGGATACAATGATGATTGAAAGATTTCTCAAAAAGCCCTATGTATCATATTTTATACCCACATTTTAATATATATATATATATAAAAAAATGATGTATGGATAATAAAGTAAACCTTAGTTGCTTAAGTCTAGTTTCATCTTGAAATATTGCTAGCATTATAAAAGTTTTCTTTCAGACACGGGAACCACAACCTAAAGGATGTGTTTACAATTATATTAAAAGTCCCTACATGCTAAAAAGCATAACCTATAAATCAGATGAAATAGGGCATGAAGTAGATTGAAAATCAACTGTTTTACAGAGTTAAAAAAAATAAAAGTTCATATTTGAAAGAGTTTTACAATAATCAGTTCAGGAAAGGCACTAATAAAGTGTTTCCTCTACAAATTAACATCATTATTACTTTAATACTAGCATAATGCTAATGCTCTTATTGGCTAATCCTATAAATGATCTCTTGACGCTGTAGTCCGATTAAACGTATGCGTCTTTACAACCACCTAATATCTAAAGCGCTAACATAATTTGCTGAAATGGCATCATCTCATGGAGCGTTAACTTTCACAAGCATAGTGGTGTTATATCCCTCGCTTGTGCTTTGTCATATAAACAGCCCAGCCAGCGTGGCCATTAAAAACCAATTTTGCCCTATAAAAACTAGTGTCTATTATATCGGATATAAGCTAAATGTGAAGAGAGGGTCATAGCACAAGCATCATGTTGCTTAAACAAGAGAATGGGAATATTTCTGTCCCCACTTATGCTTTTGTGTGCAAACTGATTGAGGAGTTCTATAGTGAATAGTTAGCATTACCTTCAGTTCCGGCATGTTGACTATGAGGGCTAAAGGGACTTTAACATCAGGGTCATTGGTGTAGTCCATTGGAACCAAATGTGGAGCCAGCTCGTGGTATCTTCCATGCAAGCTGCAATAGAGAAAAAAGTAAGAACTGGTTATGGCAGTTCATTGCTGTTCCTGTGACTTCTTCTTAGATCTCCTTTGAATCAGATCTCATTTGTTTTCTTCACAAAAAGGAGAATGACACAAAATGGCTCATCTGAAATGTATAAGAGAAGACCAGAGTCCTGAGTGATGGTATTTTAAATGTACTTATTTACTGAAAAAAAAAAAAGATTTATATAATATTTTAGTATAATTTTATAGTTTTTGATAATATTTTGAACTAGATTTTTTTTTCTTTGTAATTTTGTCGAGTGTTTTTGTCATTTTAATAGTTTGCAGCTTCTATTATTTTATGTATTAGTTTTTGTTACTTTAGTACTTCAAGTAAAAATAGAAATGCCATCTTGTCAAATAGTTGAATTTTTATTTTTTATTTTATATATTTTATTTCAGTTAACATTTATTTCATTTAAAGTTACATTTTTATTAGGTTTTAGTTTTAGTTAACTACTTTATCCCTGGTCAAATAACAAGTTAAGATGAAATATTTGACAAGGAATTATGATCTGTTAACACAAAAAAAAATAAAAAAAATAAAAAAACACAAGCAAACAAACAAACAAACAAACAAAAAAAAAACAAATGAAAAGGAAAAACAAAGAAACAACAATAGAAAATATTTATATTTTGTTTTGTGATGAAATGACAAAAAACATAACAAAAATAAAACAGACCATTTATTGTTTTGTTTCTCTGTAGATGCAATGACAGCAAAAATAAATAAACAAATAAATAAAAATAGATAAATAAAATAAAAAACTAATGCAAAAGGTAAGCTGACAAGTTAAAAGCTACATTTTCTGAAACTCAATTGTTAATTACACCAACTCATAAGTAAGCACTCAGTATAAGAGGAATTATAAATGCTCTTGAATAAGCAGGCAAATTTCACAAGGCTGCTTTGTCTATTTGTTCTGCACAAAGAGTTTTGGAAGCTTGCCAGCAAACGTGAACTGATGACTCATTCTGAGCAGGGCAACAAGACAGAGGGAAGTGGACACTGTAATAGGCCTTTGCAGCTGTAATAAAATAAATAAATAAATAAATAAATAAATAAAAACTTGCACAGAGATAATAGCAGATGTTCAGTAAAAATCAGGACCACAGGGGCACAGGACGATATAGAAAATTGGATGAAGCTTTGTGTAGGAAAGAAAACATTTTTCAGCCTTTTTGTTTACTACAGACCAAGCAAAACGAAAACAAAGTAGAAACAAAAAAAGCATGTTCAGCAAAAATCTAAAACAAACAAACCATTAAACAAAACAAGATAATATCACAGTATACTGCTACAAAAAACAAAATCAAAATGTAATTTTTAAGTAAAACAAAGTGACCTATTGCAAGAAAAAAAAAACATATCCCCATCCTTGACTGTAAAAAAAAAAAAGTTTCATACCGTACTATCCTGTACTAAACCACAATGAGGTGATTAAACATGCGAATAGTGATGGATTAAGTTTGCAGACTAATAAAAAACATGATAAAATGTTTTCAGAAAAAAAAAATAACATTGCTAGGCATATTATTAGCTGAGGCTGTGGAAGTATTTCTAGGATTGACGATTGTACAGTACATACTGTATCATGAAACTGCTGTAGTTACAAGAAAAGAAACAAATCTCATGTTGCACCACAGGCGTCCAATCAGGATGCAAGGAAATACATAAGCCAATTCATAACGATTGCTGATAACCCTACGCTAACCTTGTATAACAGCTTGGTGGATTGTGCTTGTGTGTGTGGGGAACAGTAGAAACGGAGTGTTTTATGAAGGTGATAAAGTACAAGACTCCATTAGGTTTGCCAGTGATTGTCCATTTTGTTTCTCATGCTCCCCTGGCCCTGTTATCAAAACTAATCTCAGTGTCATTGCAGAGGGACAATCCATCCACATGAATCAAACCGGCTGACGCATCTTATGTTAGAGCTGGAAGTACTTACAAAACACTAGATGACAGCTTGGAACTATAGAAATGAAAAACAGCATCCCTGAACGAGCCATCGGAAGTAGGAGTTCTTATGCAAATAAGGTTTGGAAGCTGTTTGACAGAACAAAACTCAAGTGGTAGACATAATTCAGGTAAGCTGTGCATTATACACTTGAGTGCACCATAAAGAAAGTACATGATTGAAACCGCAAATAAGAGGAGCGATTCATGCTGTTTCTTTTCTAAACCATCAGATTTTACAATTTTGTTGGGTGAACAATAAAACAGCCCAAAATTCCCATAAACTTAGACTGAAGGAAAAACTCCTATACTAATAGAATGCAACCAACTAGCAACTACCTTAGCAACACTAACTATTCAAAACATACATAATATGCTAAAACACTCTAGACACCTCAGCAACCACATGACATCACATCTAAACATTCAAAACACATTAGTAACCACATAGCAACACACCTAAACAATCAGAACACCAAAGCAATGACATAGCATAAGACATCTCAGCAACAACACAGAAACTTAAACCATTCCGAATATTTAGCAACCAGATAGCAACACTCTGAGCCATTTAGAACACCTTAAAAACCACATACGGACGCGCTAAAACACCCAGCACACCATAGATCCCTCATACGGACGCGCTAAAACACCCAGCACACCTTAGATCCCGCATACGGACGCGCTAAAACACCCAGCACACCTTAGATCCTGCATACGGACGCGCTAAAACACCCAGCACACCTTAGATCCTGCATACGGACGTGCTAAAACACCCAGCACACCTTAGACACTGTATACGGACGCGCTAAAACACCCAGCACAACTTAGACATCGCATATGGACGTGCTAAAACACCCAGCACACCTTAGACACTGCATACTGACGCACTAAAACACCCAGCACAACTTAGACATTGCATACGGACACGCTAAAACACCCAGCACACCATAGATCCCGCATACGGACGCGCTAAAACACCCAGCACACCATAGATCCTGCATACGGACGCGCTAAAACACCCAGCACACCTTAGACATTGCATACGGAAGCACTAAAACACCCAGCACAACTTAGACACCGCATATGGACGCGCTAAAACACCCAGCACACCATAGATCCCTCATACGGACGCGCTAAAACACCCAGCACACCTTAGATCCCGCATATGGACGCGCTAAAACACCCAGCACACCTTAGATCCTGCATACGGACGCGCTAAAACACCCAGCACACCTTAGACATTGCATACGGACGCACTAAAACACCCAGCACAACTTAGACATTGCATACGGACACGCTAAAACACCCAGCTCACCATAGATCCCGCATACGGACATGCTAAAACACCCAGCACACCAAAGATCCCGCATACGGACGTGCTAAAACACCCAGCACACCATAGATCCCGCATACGGACGCGCTAAAACACCCAGCACACCTTAGATCCTGCATACGGACGCGCTAAAACACCCAGCACACCATAGATCCCGCATACGGACGCGCTAAAACACCCAGCACACCTTAGATCCTGCATACGGATGCGCTAAAACACCCAGCACACCATAGATCCCGCATACGGACGCGCTAAAACACCCAGCACACCTTAGACATTGCATACGGACGCACTAAAACACCCAGCACACCATAGATCCCGCATACGGACGCACTAAAACACCCAGCACACCATAGATCCCGCATACGGACGTGCTAAAACACCCAGCACACCATAGATCCCGCATACGGACGCACTAAAACACCCAGCACACCTTAGACACCGCATACGGACGCGCTAAAACACCCAGCACACCATAGATCCCGCATACGGATGCACTAAAACACCCAGCACACCTTAGATCCTGCATACGGACACGCTAAAACACCCAGCACACCTTAGACACTGCATACGGACGCACTAAAACACCCAGCACAACTTAGACACCGCATATGGACGCGCTAAAACACCCAGCACACCTTAGACACTGCATACGGATGCACTAAAACACCCAGCACAACTTAGACACTGCATACGGACACGCTAAAACACCCAGCACACCATAGATCCCGCATATGGACGCGCTAAAACACCCAGCACACCTTAGACACTGCATACGGACGCGCTAAAACACCCAGCACACCATAGATCCCGCATATGGACGCGCTAAAACACCCAGCACACCTTAGACACCGCATACGGACGCGCTAAAACACCCAGCACAACTTAGATCCCGCATACGGACGCGCTAAAACACCCAGCACACCATAGATCCCGCATACGGACGCGCTAAAACACCCAGCACACCTTAGACACTGCATACGGACGCGCTAAAACACCCAGCACACCATAGATCCCGCATATGGACGCGCTAAAACACCCAGCACACCTTAGACACCGCATACGGACGCGCTAAAACACCCAGCACACCTTAGATCCTGCATACGGACGCGCTAAAACACCCAGCACACCATAGATCCCGCATACGGACGCGCTAAAACACCCAGCACACCTTAGATCCCGCATACGGACGCGCTAAAACACCCAGCACACCTTAGACACCGCATACGGACGCGCTAAAACACCCAGCACACCTTAGATCCTGCATACGGACGCGCTAAAACACCCAGCACACCATAGATCCCGCATACGGACGCGCTAAAACACCCAGCACACCTTAGATCCTGCATACGGACGCGCTAAAACACCCAGCACACCATAGATCCTGCATACGGACGCGCTAAAACACCCAGCACACCTTAGACATTGCATACGGAAGCACTAAAACACCCAGCACAACTTAGACACCGCATATGGACGCGCTAAAACACCCAGCACACCATAGATCCTGCATACGGACGCGCTAAAACACCCAGCACACCTTAGACATTGCATACGGAAGCACTAAAACACCCAGCACAACTTAGACACCGCATATGGACGCGCTAAAACACCCAGCACACCATAGATCCCTCATACGGACGCGCTAAAACACCCAGCACACCTTAGATCCCGCATACGGACGCGCTAAAACACCCAGCACACCTTAGATCCTGCATACGGACGCGCTAAAACACCCAGAACACCTTAGATCCTGCATACGGACGCGCTAAAACACCCAGCACACCTTAGACACCACATACGGAGGCGCTAAAACACCCAGCACAACTTAGACACCGCATATGGACGTGCTAAAACACCCAGCACAACTTAGACACCGCATATGGACGCGCTAAAACACCCAGCACACCATAGATCCCGCATATGGACGCGCTAAAACACCCAGCACAGCTTAGACACCGCATATGGAGGAGCTAAAACACCCAGCACACCTTAGACACTGCATACGGATGCGCTAACCACCCAGCACACCTTAGATCCCGCATACGGATTCACTGAACAACCCAACACACCTTAGACACCACATACTGTACGGATGCGCTAAAACTCCCAGCACACCTTAGATCTTGCATACAACACGCTAAAACACCCAGAACCCCATAGATCTTGCATACGAACACCCTAAGACACCCAGCACACCTTAAATACCACATACGGATGTGCTGAACCACCCAGCACACTTTAGACACCACATACGGACGCGCTTAACCACCCAGCACACCTTAGATCCCGCAAACGGACGCACTGAACAACCCAGCACACCTTAGACACCACATATGGACGCGCTACCGACCTCATACGGACGCGCATACAGACGCGCTGAAACACCCAGCCCACCTTAGATCCCGCATACGGACGCCCTGAACAACCCAGCACACCTTAGATCCCGCATACGGATTCACTGAACAACCCAACACACCTTAGACACCACATACGGACACGCTACCGACCTCATACGGACGCGCATACGGACGCGCTGAAACACCCAGCCCACCTTATATACCACATACAGATGCACTAAAACACCCAGAACTCCTTAGTGCTCACACAACAACACTTAAAACATTCTAAATATATTAGCAACCACACAGCAACATGTTTAACCACTCAAAACAGTGACATGTCAATGCCATAGCAACCACCCACAGCACTCTAGCTGTTGCACAAGTAAGCGCTATAAGCACCAACAATCCTGTTCAGATAAATGATGCATTATTAGAGAAAGGTATAATATTTTATTTAACTTGACCAGCAGTAGTAGCTCTACTATGGTATCCAGAGACCAATCAAGCTAATTTTTATGTGGAATATTTTGAAGTTTATTTCAAAGCATCCCAGTGCATTAAAGCACCCAGTGAATGGGTAATGGAAGCAGAGGGTTGAAAAGCTCTCTGGGGACATAAGATAAAAGCCAGTAATGGTTCATTGCTGAAGAATAAGCAGAGCCTATAATGGCCATTAGAAAGTAATGCATTAAACATCTCATTAACCCCTTTCATGGACGCAGCCTCTATGTTATGCTTCAGCCCATTTAATAACAATGAAACACATACATGAGAAGTCAACACAGATACTGTGCATCAAGAGAATTCATTGTATTTTCTCTGATTGCAGTTTAGAAGGGCAATGACATGTCAGTACCTCGGCTATGTGTGATAGTGATCAGGTCACTTGATATGTTGATATGACAGGAGAATGTTTCTTCACCTATGGGCTCCTACACATCACGGTGAGGCTTATTCGCTTTCACAGGAAAGTCCATGACCCATCATGAGTCACCAAGAGACCGTAGGATGGGTTTCATTATGATAACTGAGGCCACAATAGTTTCATGCACAAACAATACCAACTAGCACCGACCAACAGGAAGATTTTCACCAGCTGCTCATGTGATCTCAGCGAAATAACCTTAGAGAAGGAATTCTGGGTAATATCAAAAGGGATTTTTCATTACCAGGGAACATTAGAGGTTCTGAAACACTGAAAAAGCCCATTATTAAGATACCATAAGTTAACTTTAAACTGTCACTTCTGGCCAAATTCCAAGTGTTCCTGTAGCTCAATTGGTAGAGCACTGCGCTATCAAGCGCAAGGTTGGGGGTTTGATTCCCCGGGAACACATGATATGTAAAAATTGATAGCCTGAATGTACTGTAAGTCGCTTTGGATAAAAGTGTCTGCTAAATGCATAAATTTAATTTAATTCCAGAGTCCACAATCCATAATCACCAGTGAAAATCACTGTAAATTTATTGTATTTAAAATGATTGTATAATTTTAAATGTTGGATACAGTTCAAGAGATTGTAACATGTTAACTGTTAATGTTGTTAATAGTTTATATAACATACAGAACCTAATAGGTCTCAAAAGAAAAACAACAACATGAGATTTGCAATCAACAAGTAACCAAATGTCTCCTATTTATGAATATCCACCTTTTGATTCTTATTCATCTTATTCTGTATAGGTTTTTTAAAGCCTGCAACGCAGATGTTTTTAAAGACTGCATTATAGAAGAGCATCCCCATAAACGTCTATCAGAATGGTAATAAAATCTCATTTAACTGTCACTACGTCCACAACAGGGTCCTCGGACAAACATGGCCAAGAAAACAGCAGTAAATCATTTGTACATGATGCAGTGCAGCATCCTGAATCATATCTTATTATGCTTTCAAGCTTTACACACCACAGCAATCATCATGAGGGGTCATCGGCCAATCTATCAATCTCACATCATACATAACACCCAAAAACGGCCACAGGATTGAATAAAATACACTCAAAGTTGAAGTGAGAGCGAGGTATTTATCGCAGCCAAACAGTTTGGTAAGAGATGGTGATGATACTGGAATAGAACAAGGAACGCATTTGGTAACATAGAAGGAACATCGAGAGAAAAACTGAGGTAAGGCCAAGTGGCATTGAGTTGCTGATGATTAAAGAAAACCCATATTTCCCATTATCAGTATGTCATAGATAGTAATGTAAACATCAAAAAACTGATACTTTTTTAAACCAGCTCCATAAAATCTAAAGGTTGAGTCATGAGTGAGAAACACAGCAAAGTAGGAAGATACCTACTGAATTTCCTATGACAGACAGAAAATGTAAGACATATATACAGCACTGGAAATGTCCTGGCTGTGAGTCAGACTGGGGGAAGTACACTAGTTACAGCTCAGCCAATCAGAGCCTGTGGTTGGGCTTCTGTATTACCGTAATTGGGTCGTTTGACTGTAAAGTGACACTACCCCTTTCTCCTGTATCTGTTTTTAATTTCTTAAAGTAGACACTTGATCTTCAAACGACAGCGATTAACAGCGTATCCTGAAACCCGAGAGCAATACGTCAATCCTATTAAAACAGAAAGCAGGCAATTTGTTTTATTTATACCTAATGCACATATGGAATGGACAACAGCCAGGTCGAATAACAAGCAAAAGCTTTATTTCTTTATGTTATCATGGAGAGGAATGAACCAGACATGATGTGACACTTTGCAAATATGTGCTTAATCAAGGGATAGGGTTCCAGGTCTTTCGTAAGGTTTGGAAAGCGATCCCACACTGTGAGAGAAATGCAGGTTACAGTGTTTACACAGAAAGTCAAAATACATTCTAGAAACATCTTAGGAACACAAAGATTGTTTTAAAGGATTTATCATTTAACATTAAGAACCAGTAGCAGCAATGCAATTCAGATCTTGTTAGTGTTTGTAGGTATTTCAATGAATTCTTGAATTATCGTGTTCATACATTTTCAAACAATCATCACACCCTACTAAGAGATAGATTTAGAGGTTAAGATTCTAATTTAATTGTTATATAAATCATACATAAAAGGGACATATTTACTACCAGTCCTTTGGCGTTAAAATACAAACCCGATTCCAAAATAATAGGGACACTGTACAAATTGTGAGTAAAAAAGGAATGGAATAATTTACAAATTTCATAAACTGATATTTTATTCTCAATATAATATAGAAAACATATCCAATTTTGAAAGTGAGACATTTTGAAATGTCATGCCAAATATTGGCTCATTTTGGATTTCATGAGAGCTACACATTCCAAAAAAGTTGGGACAAGTTGCAATAAGAGGCCGGGAAAGTTAAATGTACATACAATGAACAGTGGCAGTGTCTCTCAGAAGTCAAGATCGGCAGAGGATCACCAATTCCCCCAATGCTGCGGTGAAAAATAGTGGAGCAATATCAGAAAGGAGTTTCTCAGAGAAAAATTGCAAAGAGTTTGAAGTTATCATCTACAGTGCATAATATCATCCAAAGATTCAGAGAATCTGGAACAAACTCTGTGTGTAAGGGTCAAGGTCGGAAACCCATACTAGATGCCCATGATCTTCAGGCCCTTAGACGGCACTGCATCACATACAGGAATGCAACTGTAATGGAAATCACAACATGGGCAAAGGAATACTTCCAGAAAACATTGTCGGTGAACACAATCCATCATGCCATTCGCTGTTGCTGGCTAAAACTCTATAGGTCAAAAAAGAAGCCATATCTAAACATGTTCCAGAAGTGCAGCCGTTTTCTCTGAGCCAAGGCTCATTTAAAATGGACTGTGGCAAAGTGAAAACTGTTCTGTGGTCAGACGAATCAAAATTTGAAGTTCTTTTGGGAAAACTGGGACTCCATGTCATCCGGACTAAAGAGGACAAGGACAACCCAATTTGTTATCAGCGCTCAGTTCAGAAGCCTGCATCTCTGATGGTGTGGGGATGCATGAGTGTGTGTGGCATGGGCAGCTTACACATCTGGAAAGGCACCATCAATGCTGAAAGGTATATCCAAGTTCTAGAACAACATATGCTCCCATCCAGACGTCGTCTCTTTCAGGGAAGACCTTGCATTTTTCAACATGACAATCCCAGACCACATACTGCATCAATTACAACATCATGGCTGTGTAGATTAAGAAGGATCCGGGTACTGAAATGGCCAGACAGCAGTCCAGATCTATCACCCATAGAAAACATTTGGCAAATCATAAAGAGGAAGATGCGACAAAGAAGACCTACTGTAAGACAGTTGAGCAGCTAGACTTCTGTATTAGACAAGAACGGGACCATTCCTATTCCTAAATTTGAGCAACTTGTCTCCTCAGTCCCCAGACGTGTGCAGACTGTTATAAAAAGAAGAGGGGATGCCACACAGTGGTAAATATGGTTTTGTCCCAACTTTTTTGAGATGTGTTGATGCCATGAAATTTCAAATCAACTTATTTTTCAGTTAAAATTATACATTTTCTCAGTTTAAACATTTGATATGTCATCTATGTTGTTTTCTGAATAAAATATTGTAATGTGAAACTTCCCTATAATTGCATTCTATTTTTATTCACAATTTGTACAGTGTCCCAACTTTTTTTTGGAATCGGGTTTGTAGTACTGTCAGGATTTACTAAAGACGCGCTGTGAAGAATTAGCGCTGGACATTTATCTGACCTCACTAAATATGCATTTGTAGGAGTTTCCCTTTCAGATGCAAAATTTAATTTTGAGTATTATAATCAATCACGCAATGCGAATTACTTATGTTTGCGCACGTCAAATTACTGGTATTTGTGCCCATTATTTAACGCCCCAAAAAAAGCATGTCTTAAGGCAGCCGGTAATTTGTGCTGCTTTTTGTAGATTGCGCTGGTCATTATTGTATTGATCTGGATGGGTCTGCATTCTTTAAAGGGGACCTATTATGCCTATTATGGAATTGTGCTTTAATGCTAATTTGTCCGGTTTAGTAAAGCTGGCCCTGTAAATCTGTAAATCATGTTAATATGTTGAAATTTAACATATTGAGAGTCCAATATACAAAAATGTACATGTGATGTCACTTTATGTACATATAGCTATAAAAATAAAGAGATCTCTGTGGTTGTGTTGTGTGTGTATAATGCACAAAGCCGCACTGGATGCTAGATAAAAGCACCACTGCAAGGATTCTTAGTAGCTGTAACTAATGGCTGGCCTGCTTGAGTCAATAACTGTGACTGAGCCTATTTGTGTTTACAGAGCTACTAAAGAAAAAAGTAAATACAAAAAAAAAAGAACCAGAAAAGAGTCTGAATGCAGGATAAACAAATCTCAGGTAATTTAACTCTAATAATTACCTCAGGGTCACAAGACGCTGGAAAAGTGGAATAAAAACAAAACTTGAACGCCACATTTTAAGAACAATGTTCAGTGCAAGATACTGCAAAAGAAGCGAGATCTAAGCGCAATGGATAAACTCATCCATCTAGTGCATGTTTACATATAAAAACAATGGAAATGAGAAGCAGTGGAAGACAAAAATGTGTTTAGTGTGAACAGCCTATAACTGTAATTCAGATCTACAGTTGCTTTATGATGAATAATTCCATTAGATACAACATCAGCCTCCATGGTGACATAAAACTCGGCTCATAAACAACACAATTAGCCTATTTAACAGTAAAGTTGAAAAATATTAGATTTGATTAATTCACATTTTAACTACAGTGTGTGTACTCACTAAAGTCGCTGTGCAGTGAAGCATTTAATCTACTGTTTAACTATCCTGTTGCCATTGTTTACTTTATTTATATGCTAAATAATTATGATTAGATAATATTTAACAATATAAACAAAGATGTATATGTGCTATAAATTATTTGAATCAAAAACTAACAGAACTTACAAGCTATGTACAGAAAACTCTGGTTTTGGAGGGCAGCCACATTGTCTAATTGAGGCTGGCAGAGAAATTGAATGATGGACTCTAGTTTTAGTCTGAAGCTCATGCTGATTAACTGTATGAACAATCCTTTCTGATTGAAAGCCGATTAGTACAGCTACACTGAGCACTGCTGCATTGGGCCAACAGAACAGTGTTATATATGTATATACCAACAGCTTACAACTGAGGCAATGCCGTGTTGGTGGCTAAAGACAATTACACGCTTTGTTGCTTGCTGCATGGCCTGTCAGGGAGAGATTCTGATAGAGCCACAAAAAAGCAAAAAAGGAATCACATTCTTGCAGACAGAGCTAGGCTGTAAATCTCGGCTGGATGGGATGTAATCTCTCTCTCCCTTGTTTAGCAGGATGAATGATTCTAGCCTAAGAACACATGCTTCTGATTAAAAAATGCTTCCTGTGGGGTGGATTGTTGGTAGAAGGTAGGATTTAATATGCTAATAATCAAAGATATAATTTGAGATTAGAAAAAAAAAGAAAAGGTAAATTTAATTAAAAATTATTTTACCAAATATATGTTCTATATATTTTTATGCTTGCTATCACAGTAGGAGCGTTTACATTACAGATTTCCGTGGAACTTTTTGCGAAATTGTATAAATGTCGATAAAAAAGATTGCAAAATTGTGCAGTTTTCATTAACCGATGTTATGCGACTACAATGCAATTTCTTCCTCTTGCGATAAGTCAGGGTGACAGATGTTGGTAGGTTTACGTACATAATGGCCATATATGGAAGTTTTAATTTGCGATATGTGGAAGTTTTTGCGAAACAATTTTCAATTTGCAGAATTCGAAGGGCAACAGTCAGAAATGCAGCTACAGTTTTCTTAGCTACATGCAAATGTCAAACAGCTGGAATCAATCGTGAGCCGAATATTGAAAAATATCAATAAAATGTTCAATTTAATAAAAAATTGGAATAACACACTGTTTGCCATTCATATTTTGTCTATATGTTATTAAATAATGAAAACTAGCAATAACAAGTTCAGTCTTATTAAAAATCTCATTAAGATCCCAATGTTAGCATGCTACACATGTTAATGGTATGCCACCACATGCTAATTCAAACAGTTGAAATCATTTGTGATTTGCTGCCTCTGTAGAGTTTTCCAAATGACAAAAGTTTAAAGACATTTGGACTAAAACATACTTTTATATAATGTATATTTGATTTATATTTTTATTAAATACTGAAAAGTTAAATGGGGGGGTGAAATGCTCGTTTTCACTCAATATCCTATTAATCTTGAGTACCTATAGAGTAGTACTGCATCCTTCATAACTCCAAAAAGTCTTTAGTTTTATTATATTCATAAGAGAAAGATAGTCTGTACCGATTTTTCCCGGAAAAACATGAGCGGCTGGAGGCGTGACGTGTGGGCGGAGCTAAAGAATCACGAGCGCCAGTAGGCTTTTGCGTTGAGAGCGTTTTGAAGCTGTGACACCGCGAGGACAAAACCAACCAAAACAAACCACGGCTTACAGTCAGATGCAGCCGTTTATTTATGATCCAGAATCAGATCCAGAGGCTGAAATTTAACAAGAGCAGCAGCAGCGACGTCTCTATGTGGTATGTACTGATACTGTATATATTTGCTTAGCGGTTTTGGAAAATGAATAAGTTCCACTTTATGTCGTCTTTTTTTTTATTTTATTTTTTTTAAGCTGAACATGTGGAAAGTGCAGTTTGATGACAACATCTCATGTTGTTTACTTGATGTGCTTACGCGCAGGTAGCTAAGTTAAGAACACAGAGCTATTTGCAGCAGTTTTACTCACCGCCTGCGGTTCCAACACACGATCGTGACCCTTTTTCGTTGGGACTGCTTTATCCTTAAGAAATAAACGATGTGCAAATCCGGCGTCAAACTGGGCCTTGTTTGTAAAACAAGCATCTTCGAAATGCAGGGAACAAAGAAAAACACTTGCACAACTCCATTGATGCTCTGTAAAAATAAACTCCATCCACTGGTCCCTTAATGCTGTTTCTCTTTTGGTAATCTGTGCAGGGTTGTCTTGCCCTGGCAACCAAAAACACACTTCTTTTGTGACATTTCGTGACGCTCTCGCTCTGATCAGTGAAGTCTGTTGTGCTCTCAGTGCTCTGCTATACGGGAGCGGCAAACCGGAAACGTACAACTTAATTTTTGAAATTTTGTCCATGTTTAGCATGGGAATCCAACTCTTTAACAGTGTAAAAAACTCAGTATGCATGAAATAGCATTCCACCCCACTTTAAATTTGGCAATTTTAGACACTGTTAGCTAATCTCATGTGTTTTACATTAATTTATTTAAAGTGACACACAGAGTTGATGCCTACATAGAGCATTCCAAATGACAAAGCAAAGTCGAGAAAAAAAAGTGGAATTCTAAAGTTGTACCCAATATTTGTCTTGCTGTTGATGTAAAGTTATGAGGTTCCTTAAAGGGCATCAGTTCATGCAAAGCAGGTTTAGGAACAGAGCTTTGGATTTTGAGTTTAGGAATCAGCTGGTCCTATATTTCCATAAATGGTGGCTCACATAAATGACAACTCCCATAAAAAGAACCTTTATAATGGTCAGGTTCTCTTTATTAGATCTCAGGTCTCATCAGAGCAAGCGTATGAATTTCACTCAACAAATGGTGCACAGCCTGTGAATGGAATACTAATGAAGCCAGTGGACTGTTAAATGCAGACTGGTCTGTATGAATGAGCATAGATGAATATCACTGGAGCAGAACTGCTGACAGGGGAAAAATGAGTTGTATGAATGGGGCGAGAGAGATTTATAGATATTTGACATGGTTGGTAAGAGCCAGTGGAGTGCAGTGGAGTAGAATGAACTGGTAGAGCATGCATTACCATAACACAAATGATGCAAAAGAGAGAGTTCACTTAAAAATTCTGCCCACAATGATCATGAAAGGGTTTTCGTATTTATATTAGACTTTTTGAAAACAAATTACACTGAGTTATTAACAAAATGAATCAGACAATGCCAAAAAGGTTTATACTCACCGAAGAATTTCCTTGCGGGTAAAGAAGGTGCAGTCCTAAGAAAAAAAAAGATAAAAAAAGTAACATTATTTTTAAATTTTCAGTACCATTCAAAAGTTTTGATTTTTAAAACTTTTTGTAAAAACTCTTATTGTCACCAATGCTGCATTTATTTGATCGAAAATACAATAAAACCAGTAATATTATTAAATATTACAAAAAACTGTATATTTTAGTATATTTAAAACTTGCTGCTCAGAAAAATTTTCTTAATTTTAATGTTGAAAGCAGTTGTGCTGTTTTTTTAGGGTTCTTTGATAACTAGCAAATTCAAAGCAACACCATTTATTTGAAATAAATAATTTTAAATCTTTACTGTCACTTTTGATTAAATTACAGCATCCCTGTCGAATATAAGTATTAATTTACTATCATTAAATTCCCCAAACTTATAAAGGTAGTGTATAGCACCTTTGAGGTACACTATTTTCAATAATAAAAGCATATCAGATAACGTGTCGATAAGCCAAAGCATGTGCTTTGATACGTTAAACAACAGTTTTGCATTTACACTGCATGACTGCACGTGGATCAACACCTGAGCTCCTTGTCCGCTTTTTCAACACCTTTTTGTATTAGCACACAATGCCTCTAAGGTTTCACAGTGTTTGATAAGTGTTACCCATCACAAAAAAACAACACGCCAAATGAGGCCTGGCAATATGACCGCAGGGAACGACAACAGCTGTCGCCCACTGTAGCAAGAAACACCTAAAAACCCATTAGAAGACTCTTCCCAGATCTCTGGCTCTTTTCTTACTTTACCGCACTCACTGTAGTCGACCTTAGCCGAAAGATTTATTAGCTAATGATTAAGCTCTCTTTTATGATGTTTACCCAAACACCAGCCAGCTTTATGCAAAAAAAATAAAAAATCTATCCCCCAAATCAGCAGAGCAGCTCGTAAGACAGTCCTGTGATTTATGTGCATTAACCTTTGAGTACTGTTAATTGCTCATTAATTTGAATTATAGAGGCTTGAATCTGTGAGATGTGAGGTAAGGCCACAGCTGCAAGTTATTAACACAGAGGATAGACGACCTGGAGTTAAATTATTACCAGAAACGTAAGCCCACATATCTAATAATGACATTACATACTCGCAGAAAGAAATGGCTTCTTCGTAACTTCTTATAATCACGTCATAAAGAAGTGGGAAAATATGAAGGTACGAGAGCAGCTGGCATTTCCTAAAATCATTCTCACTGATTCCTTGTATTGTTACAAATCAAACGTATTAAATAGTCCTGCACTCTACAAATTTTTATATATGTAAAAATGAATAATTGAAACAATTTAGCTCGTCATGGTCAGATAAAAGACATCCAGTAATATTTTATGATTTAATTTTTAGTAGTGATGAAAAGAAACCATATTGTGATGATTGAATCTTTAGGCTCACGGTAACAGAAATATTTTTTTCTTGAGCTGTGAATGTGAATTTGTAGTCTGTATTGAAAGAGATGTAATAAAAAGGCAGTACAGGAAAATAACGGCACAAAACATCCTTGTATTAGAGTTGTTTTGGAGGGCTGCATGCAAAAAGAAACATAGTCTGATTCACAAACAAATGACTCTTTTGAACCAGTTCTTTTCTAGTGAATCAAAAACATACAATGTGCCCAGTGTAGTCTGATTTACAAACAAATGACACAATTAAATTAAAGCAGACATTTTTTATTAAACCGGAAAAATACAACAGTGCCAATGTAGTTTGATTCAGGAACAATTTACACTTTTGAGCTAAATCAGAATCAGCGAATCAGAAACATGCAACGCAACCAGTGTATTTTGATTCCTGAACAAACGACTCGCATGAACCAGTTCTTTTTAATAAATAATAAAAAATATATCGAGAATGACAAGCGTATTCCAATTCATGAATGAACAACTCTAATAAACTGCTTATTTTTTTCAGTAACGAAAAACTATAGCTAGAGCATGACCAGCGCAACCAATTTCTAAAATTAACAACTATTATGAACAGGCTCATTTAATGATTACTTCACAAAAAGACAAGTCTCAATCATTTTGAAACATTGTCTGTATAATTACAGAAGTTGAGAGAACGTATTATACATGCTAGAAAAACCGACATAACTCAAACATACCTAAATTACCAAAACTGATTTAAATTGGAATCGAGCTGATTCTGCAAAAGTTCTCCTTTTGTGTCTTACATTAAAGACACACAGATTTAGAAACAAGAAGAATTGATGACAAAATCCAAAGTTTTGCATGAAATATACATTAAGACACAGAATACTTTTTTATGGCAAACAAAATGTGTCTCAAACCAGGTATTTTCTAGGATTAGCCACTACATTTTCTACAGTATTCTCCCTCAATTGTCTGATTCTGTTTTACAGCACCATGAATGACTTGATAAGCCTTGGCTGCCGTAAGGAATGAGTCTATCAGCCAAATGGCCAAGCTCCACTGATCCAGGCAGTACAACCCAGTGATTAAAGAGCACAAGGAGCGGAGGCCATTGTTGCTAACGCACTTTGTTGACTGGCAAGTGGGAAACTCAGATGCCTACTATTCAAATTTCCTTAATATCTGACTCAATTAATCAGTTACATAACATAGATGGATGGATGGATGGATGGATGGATGGATGGATGGATGGATAGATAGATAGATAGAAAAACTGACCATAAAGCTTTGGCAGCAGAAACGATCAGAAAGTGACCAATCACTGACTAATCATAATGGGGTCTCTGTGTATCTTATTAATATTTAAGTCTCTCTGAGTCCTTCTAGACTTCCAGACTGAGATGATGTTTCATGAAAGCATGACAGACTGCTGTTATGGAAGACAAAAGCAAGAACTTCTCACATGTTCACGCACGAGGAGGATAAAGAACAATATGATCAGATGTCCTCAGATATGCCTCAATGCTCAGACCTTAGGTTTCACACAAAGAACAAAAATAATGCATGACAAAACACAGAAATCCTGATCATAAATAAAAGTGCCATACGTCCGTGTGGTTACTGCCGGTTTTAGGAACACCATGAAGATTTGAATCCAGACATTTGAAATAGTCAAAAAAGAGTTTAAAAGCTCAGAGATCAATATGAATCTATGTCAAACTAATTTTCTTACAAAATCCTACAAACCTTCCACTGGAAAGGACAATAAACTCTCACATGCTGCAGACAATAAACTAAGAACAAGATGAAGCCTCATAAAAAATCATACAGAACATCTCTGGGAATTTTTTATTGATCCAAAATAAGCTTAATTGTTCTTGCTTATATATATATATATATACATATATATATATATATATATATATATATATATATATATATATATATATATATATATATATATATATAGTTTAAGCCGTTTTTAAGTAGCCTACATACATTTTAAGTAGTTTTCTTTAACAATGCACATTAAAATTAACAAAATAAACATTTATATAATTTACCTTGACTATGAAAGAAATAAAGAAAGAAAGAAAGAAAGAAAGAAAGAAAGAAAGAAAGAAAGAAAGAAAGAAAGAAAGATCTTTTCATTCTTTAACCCAAAACTTGATTTTCTTGCTGCTTAATTTTCGTCTGGAAGCTGAAAACTAGAGTATCTTACCTGATAGGCGTCTAGCTGTTCATCAGTAAATATCGTTTGCTTATTACCCATCTTAGTCGAGTGATTTTCCTCTCGTGCAGATGCATCACATTGATCTTATCTGTTCTAGGCATTTATGTCCACGGTTTTGCCAGCCGAGAAAATTGGGAGGCAGCATGAAATTTCAGTCCATCCTGAAGTAGCTTATAGCTGTTGGTGGTAAAGGCGACACTCTCCATAAATACTTTAACAGCTCAAGAAACGTTAGACTTGTTCGACTCGCGGAGTGTACTGTCCGGTCGCTGTTCGCTCTCACACGGACTGAAGTGTCAATGAAAACGATTCTAGAACCGACTGACACGTCACTCCAGCAGGAGGCAGCACTGAACACACACAACACTGGATTTACATACAAATAGCCTATCTAAATTACATTCATACTGAGAAGAAAAAAACTTTTTATCTAGTAATAACATCCGTAACATTATTATTTAAATGATCAGTTACTAACTAAACATTTTAAAACAACTAAAAATAGAACTTAATTAGCCTGTAGGAAATGATATAAGACTGTAAGACTAAAAAAAGCTAATCACACGGCTATTTCTATAACCATAATCGCAATCTAAAAAACGTTGTTGTTTTTTCACTCTAAAGAGCAATATAAAGAACATTTAATATCATTTGTAAGAGAGAGAGAGAGATTCTTGCCTATTTTTTGTTTCTGTTTACTATACTGTATTAACTATAATTATATTGATAATTAGCCTACAAAAAAAATTATAAACATTATAAAGATGGATCATGATGCTAATAACACAAAACTTGTATTTTTAACATCAAGTCACTCTTGGCTCAAAACAAATAATAATATTTCACTTTTGAGCGAATTTTAGTTAACTGTATCTACAAAAGTTCTAAGTTCTGCATTCCTGTCCCTGTTTCCATGACAATATCCTAGTAACCGCGTCACGCACACAGAGACACTGAAAGGGCAACTTCCGGCTGGGCTGTACTTTAAATAATTAATGTATCCAGGCGTTAATTAAACCAAGAGAACGCTTGAAATTATTAATAATAATAATAATAATAATAATAAAAGTAATATTAATAATAATAATAAAACATCGGAGCAGTGAAACAGCCGGGGGTTAATAATGCCGCATTAAAACCATGAGTAGTATCTAGGGCAGACGCTACAGTAAGGCTAGCCGCAGAGCTAACAGTCACACCGGCTCAGATCTGCCCTGTACATGCCCCTCAGCGTTTATCAACAAAACCTCCAGCCCATGCTGTAATCTGCGAATGACTGCGGATATCTGAGCGACAATGGACTCGAAGAGAGAAAAGGACAACGGTGAGTTAATGAATAAAGCAGTGTTTTGACGCTAGCGCCTGCTCGCAGAGGTAGCTGTCCACACGCTGTGGTGCTGATGCACTAATATACTTCTCCGAGGAAAACCACATGCATTTTTGTTTTGAAGGATATTTATTTTGTTTGGGAGCCTTATAAGTGTAGTCTTGCATTAGTATATGGGTAAAACAGCGTGGCATCTCCTATACCCCCGTTTACTTCGGCTCATTAAACACATGCTTTGGTTCCGCTGATTAAACCAACTGTTGGTTTGAAACAACTTTTAGTGTTATTATCTCCATAATCTCAGCTATTTCAATTCAGTTGTGTGGACTGTGCGTGATGGCACCTAAAATAATCAAATTACTATCCAAAGTAATTATCATCATCATTTCAGATTTATTTCAACTAACAAAAATGTTTAACCAGTTTTTCTTTTATTTAACAAAAATAACCAGTTAGTGAGAATATACTAATAATATCACTTGTATATTGTCACATAGTTTGACAAAATGTTTGTCTGAGGTTACCTAAATCTGACAAATAATTAAAAAAGTATACAATGTTTAATATCACTATTTAGAACTGTTTTTAATTTAAAAAATAGATTTTTTTTTGCATTGATAATAATCAGTAATAATATAATTGTCTGTATTTAAAAAAAATAAAATAACAAAATGGTATGCTTCTACATTTAAAATCTGCCTTAATTAGTTGATTTACTTAGTTAATTAGTTCACTTATTTACTTTATTAAAGGGGGGGGGGGGGGGAAGAGAATAAACTACAAATTATGGAAGGACACAAAGATGCTGTTATATATAAAGTTATAAAAAATGCTTGAGAAAAAATAACAATTGCTGGGCATTAAATTAAATCTAGAGGAGATCTGCAGCTGTAATCCGGTTTTTGAGAGTTCACACATAAAGCGAGATTAAAACTGTAATCAGTTTTGGAATCATGGAGAGCCACATTTGTAATCTCCACTCAGTTGCATGAAGTATAATGCTGCATAAAGTATGATCACACTTATTCTCCTCATATTCCAGAAACAGAATGTGCAAAGATCACCAATGTGCTTCTGAAGTCCCGCACCGGGGAGTTCGATTTGGAGTCCATTATGTTTCTTAAGCTTAGGAAATTAGGTAAGATGATACTGATTTTATTGTCTGCAGAATACATTCTTGAAATCCACAAAAACAACCTTGCATGTGTTTTTGCAGGAATTTATGATCTTGGATGTATAGGAGAGTGTATAAACCTGGAGAGGCTGGACCTCTCTGGAAATAACATCACAAATCTGGGGCCTCTTTCACCTTTACGAAGACTTCTTGTTCTTAATTTGTCAGCCAACAGAATCTCTAATTTAGGTAATAGTTATTTCAATCTTAATTTAATAGTTCTTCTAACAAAAAAGAAAATTAGCTGAAAATTTCCTCACCATCAGGCCATTCAAGTTTGTTTCTTCAAAGCATAGACATTCAGCACTGCATCACTTGCTCACCCGATTGCTCTGCTGTGAATGGGTGCCGTCAGAATGAGAGTCCAAACAGCTGATAAAAGCTGATTGATTGTATACAAATCCATTATTAAGGCATTTTAATTGCTTCTAGCCAGAATATCTATGCACAATAATGCTTTCTCCAATGAAAAAGTAAATTTCCTGTTATCCTCTAACATCAAAATCTACAAACATAATTGTTTAGAACTGCTGTTTTTCACAGGAGGAAGCAATATTACGGATAGTGGAGAAAGGTTTAAAGTAACATCTTCATGGATTTGTTTCTTACAAACATGCAGCTTTTCTCTTCACAAGATATCATCTGATTAACTGGTGTGGATTCCTTGTGATGTTTTTATCAGCTGTTTGGACTCTCATTCTGACTGCACCCATTCACTGCATAGGAACCACTGGCGAGCAAGTGATGTACAGATGCATTTCTGTTCCAATTGAAATCTTGATATCATTAACTATTCCTTTAATCTGATTATGTATCTAAAAAATAATAATAATCTGTGATATTATATCTGACTTTCGGAGTTAAACCTGTTTCTTCTCAGAACCTCTTTCCAGCTGTGAAGGTTTACAGAGTTTGAATGTTGCTGGCAATGTGATACCGAGGTAAGCAGCCTTTTTAGCTACTCATATTGATCTGCTTTCCTATCCACCTTTCTGAGTCACACATGATGCATTGCACCTACAGTGTTGATAATCTTCATGCACTGAAGTCTTTAAAGAAGCTGGAGAGCATCAGACTGAAGGACAACACGTATAATTACTCCAATCCAGGTTAGTGGTTTTCTGGGGGTCTTTGTTTAAATGTTTTTGGAGCTCTAAATCTGGTCCTCAATTCTTACTTATTTATTTTGCGACAGTCTGCAAGAATTCATCATATCGGACTCTTATTCTTGACATTTTCCCAAACATGAAAGTGTTGGATGGTGAGTTTTTAATAGAAATTTACTAAACACATTTCACATGCGGTTGTGCATTAAATTGTATACTCAGTCTAGCAAGTTATCAAATTCTCTTTTAACGTATCATTTCAGGAGAGAGGGTGGTGGGACGTGGAAGTGACTTATACCAACTATGCAAAGATATTGATGATACTATTAAAGGTATTTGCTGGAATTTTAATCCTGTCGTTTAATAGATTTTAAGAGAAAAATTCAACGCACTTGTGTATTATTTTATGTCATGCAAGTTTGTGTATATTGTATGATAATATCACGCTGGAATGCTAAAACAACTGTAATGATATAAAAATCTAATCAAATGTTTGATTAATTAGTGCATGTTAACTTTGAAAGCCCTAAAATACACTTCCAACTGTACTAACAGTTCAGGGTTAGTAAAATAAAAGTAATTATTATTATTATTATTTAATTATTTAATTTTCAGCAAAAAATATGCATTATGTTGATCAAAAGTGACAGTAAATAATATTTTATTTCAAATAAATGCAGTTGTTTTAAACTAATTATTCATGAATAAATCCTGATAGTGTATATTTTATATTATATATATATATATATATATAATATATATAATATAATGTTTAAAAGTACTTTTAATATTAAGTAATATATTTTATTAACAACATTATTTAATTGCTTTTTAATATGGTTTTCTCTGTTTGTTTGATAATTTATTATGTATTATTTATTTATTTGTAGCAGGCATGTATAAAAATGGCCAGCTGCCTGAGATGCCAGACACCAAACCTTGGGTGGATGATGGTTTTTGGGAGATAAAGAGATCCAACAATGCCATAGTTGATGAAGCCTATAAACAATTCAGTGGTATGGACTTAAATCATCTTCATTCATTAAACCAACCCACTTTCTAACCCATTTTTTTAACACATCAGCTGTCACATTTCCAAAGCCCTAATTTAACATGTTTTTGGTGCTCATCTCAACAGATGTTCTTCATGAATGCAGGCTGCTGAACAGTCGAGCAGCCCACGTGATCTCACAAAACGAACGGACCATCAGCCTCAAGAACCAACCAAAGCAGTATGCCGTTTAAATCTGGGAAACTCTCGATCTCATTACGTTTCCATAAGACTGCTCATGTTTTTTCCCACAGCTTTTTCTATGTGTTTTTAAAAGTCCATAAGCTTGATGCATCACCGGTGCCAGAAATCCTAAATGCTCCGTGTTGCCTGCAGTGTGAGGGTTTCGTTTGAGTTCTTTCTGAGCTTCCACCGTTTAGAGAGACCAATAATGTATTTACCCCTAAATCCAGTTTGATCACAGTCTCAGGATGTTCTCAATCAAGACAATTCCTCTTTGCACTCCTAAAACAATGCTGTATTTAACGTTATGCTTTAAATTATGCTTCAAATGCTGCTATTTGTATATTTTGCAATGGTGAAGCACTTGTATTGTTTCTCTACCACTTCTGAAGCTTTCCCATGTTGCTCTTCTAGTTTACAATTTTTAGTGAATGCTTTTTTGCCTTTTCATTGTATGACTAATGTGGATGATTTTTTAATCGTTTGTTTCGTACTATATTGATTCTTTTTATCTGCTCAAGCAGCTTTTTGTTTGAGAATACATCTAAATTGTATGATATATGATCAGCTTTGCATCTTTGTATTTACATTTTGTTGGATAAAGTACATTCATTGAATGCAGTATTTCACAAGTAAGGTATAAAATATTGTTCTGAACACATTCAAGAAAAACAGCTCTACTCTGGTCTTTACATTAATTGGTCTAGTCAATACAGGCAACAAATGTAAAACTTACCCACCTCGTGAATTATTTGCCTTCCTAAAATTCAACTTCTAAAACAAAAATGATTTCGTTTTGAACCAAAGCGTGGTGAATCACGTTGCAAAAGCCTTTTTTTTTTTTTTTTTTTTGTATTTTCGTCGAAAATGTACTGTGGCATCCGGTGCATTAGGGGGAGTTCAGCGTTCAGAATGTCTTCACAGCCGAATGCAGAGAAGTGGGCTAGTAGTTGCCAAGTTGACGAAAACCCCCCTTTTGGGGGTCTTGCATGTTGATGAGAAAATCTCAGTTGTAGCTCGTTGGGAACATTTGTAAATTAATAACAAATTAATAAAAATACATAAAAAAACTACACCTGTATCTTCTAAACACTGAAATCTCATAAGATAAACGCACCTTAGTAGTGCTGGAGGTCTGTTATTTTATTTATTTCTTTATTTAGAAAAACATTGCAAAATTTTAAATAAATAAAAATATAGAATATTAATGGAAAAAATCGAATAAATGAATTAATCTATTTTAAATAAATACATAGTGAACATTTATATAAACATTTATAATTTTATTTATATAATTTTATAACGTAACGCATCGCATCCTCGCAGTGTAGTTACAATCTGGCAACCCTAGAGACTCATAGTAGGGGATGAGACACCGGAGAGCTGCATTCATTGAGTAATCGACAAAACACGATTAGCACAGGATGGCTGGAAACGCGTGGAGGTCAACGGTAAGAAATACATTATATGACAAACCTCAGATCAAAGCAATCTGTGCTGTGTTTTGTCAAATATAACAGTGTAGTCTGAATTCAAGTATATACTTCGCTTGCGCTGAAAACGTTGCGTTACAGCGGCCCTGTACTGCATGCCCTTCACACAGGCACTAACACGTTTAACAGCTCTCACTCAACTCATCTACTCGTCTTTCAATAAATATAAACGCATTTATGCGTATAAATCTCGTGAATGAATCACGCCTCAGGCAAACGCCACAGATGTTCAACCTCTGCAGTCATCCTCACCATCCACACATTATTGCGCGTAATAGCCCCAAATAGTGTACAAACTCAACCAGTTAGACAGTAAAGTCAGGATGTGAAATTTAAAACGACATTTTTGCTTTTTCAGCTCCTAAAACTTCTCGAGAGGTGCGGCGTGCGGATAAGTGACGCGAGCTCGTCCCCGGAAGTAAGACGCGCATCTCAGTTAGCTTTAACGCGTTAGCGCGCGGTGGATTAAAGTCATTAAAGAGGGCAAATCTGACATGGACATTAAAATAGGCAGGTTGAAATACAGTTTAGAAATTAATTGAGTAAAACCGATGATTTCAATGTGCAAGGAGAACTATTAACGCCAATTATCTAACCTATCTGGTGGATGAAGGTCACCTCGACATGCTGGCTTGAGGGATGTCAAGACTAAACTAGACCAGAGATTCAGTTTATGACTTTTATTATTTTCTGAATGTTCTTCTAGAAGAGGAAAAAAAAAAGCACGAATTTAAGTGGCAAGTCATGAGAAGATGCAGAAGAACCCTTTGTGTCCTTCAGATTGCTGTTGTACATATAATCTATGTGTTACAATGTAGTTTAGATTCATTTTACTAGTATTGGAGGGAGGAAATATAAAATAGTTGTAAATGATGGGGGATCTTAGTTCTACAAATCATAACATCAGCATGAATCATTTCCACAGATATACAGTGGTCCCAAATGTGCATCACATGAAATGTATGAATGTCATTGGGGAGAAAAAAAGAAATCTTAGATCTTTCCTCAAAACTAAATAATATATTTTAATATATTTTAATATTTCGTCTTCTATTGCAGCGACCCTTAGACATTTTAAGTGTCATTCTGAATGGAAATTAATAATAATAAAAATATGTTTTTGGCGCTAAAAAACAAAAGGTCATACCTTGCTTCACAGTTTTAAGGCACCAGTCTCTCGCAGTTCACACTGCTTTCTGACAACAAAAACAAAAAATTATTAATGTCCACATCAGATCTGCTGTCTTCTTTGAGTGGGTTGTTAAAAAAAAATCTCATTTGTGTGTGATCATTAGTGACCTGTTTTGCAGATTTGTGAAACTGCACCCCTTGTTTTACACCAGGGATTAGTCCTTACCTTTTTAATAACTCCCGTTTAATCACAACTAACTGGTTTGCATTGGTTTAATCTTTTAACTTCACGATAATCCCTGGTGTAATTCACCTTTACATGCTTGTGGCCTTAATTGCACTTTGCACATTGTGTTCAAAAACACTTAAGGTTTGCATGCAGAGTTAATGGGATCATGCTTAGTCTTTTAAGTCTGGCTCAGTCTAATTAACTGCTTTAGCTGCTGTGTGCGTGTTTGCAAAGAGCCACCGTGGCAGTCGCATCAAATGCAGCACGTGGTTAATTTGCTTGCTTCATAATAGATTTGGGCTTTGTGTTACAGGTAGTATCCGCTTAAATTTGTCATTGAGTGTTATTGATCTGTTTGAAATTGCTTTTGCAGGTGTCCCGTGTAATGGGAGCCATAAAGAGCCCACAGCCCAAAACCTTCTCCAGAGGCGTAAGTTCAACCAACACAGCATAAAAAACAAAAGATTTGAATGTTAAAAAATGTCTTTCTTTTCTTCAAACCCCATTTTTATAGTAGTTTCATGTGTTTAAGCCATACACTAAAAGGTCAGCTTTAGTTGCCTGAAAGGCAAGTACTTGGAAGAGCTTAATGCCCAGCCTTGGGTATAGTGCCACAGCCACAAAACAAGTCTTAAGCATTCATTTTACTGCCTACAGAAACTATGTAGTTGTTACAAGTTATTTCAGTCAAGATTGTTCACTTGAAGGCGTTGGTTTTTTGGCACTAGTAAAAGCAGAATGAGTCAGACCTATTAAATAAAAAAACAGCAAAACTACAAATGGATGCCTTTGTTGTCCTTGGCTATTCTGGAGATTCCAGATTCAGTCTCGTTTTCTGTGCTTTATTTTGACAGATTCAAACGGTAACGTTAATTCCTGGAGATGGAATCGGTCCAGAGATCTCCTCTGCAGTAATGAAGATATTTGAAGCAGCTAAGGTAAGTATCTGTTGTTTTACTCTTTGGGAATACATCGCAGGCTGCAAGTTCCAACAAGTGCATTATCCAGTTTTTTCAGTGTTTTTTTTTTTTTGCATGTGTCAGGCTTAAAATTGAGCTACTGTTATAGATTTAACCCTTTTGTGCACTATTTTAAATATTAGTTGTGACCTTTTTCCTCACCCAGGCCCCTATTCAATGGGAAGAGAGAAACGTCACCGCCATCAAAGGACCTGGAGGCAGGTGGATGATCCCTCCTGAGGCCAAAGAGTCGATGGACAAAAACAAAATTGGATTAAAAGGTGCATTTGCTGACTGTGTATCATATTAGGCAAGTTGTCAAATTATATATGAAATCTAAATGGAATTATATTTCAGGACCACTGAAAACCCCAATTGCTGCTGGACACCCGTCCATGAACCTGCTGCTAAGGAAGACCTTTGACCTGTATGCTAATGTGCGTCCTTGTGTGTCAATCGAGGGCTATAAGACGCCCTACACTGATGTGGATCTGGTCACCATCAGAGAAAACACGGAAGGAGAGTACAGTGGGATCGAACATGTGGTAAGTACGAGTGCTCACCTGTCTTTTAAACTATTTTCCCAGGAACCCAACCAAACCAGAACTAGTGGCTCTTAATATTTTGATTTCTACTCCGAGATCTGCATTTGTGGGAAAAAGTATGTGAACCCCTTGGATTTAATGGATTTCTTCATCAGTTGGTCATCAAATTTGATCTGACTTCATAAACAAGTCCTATTTTTTATTTTATTGGAGCGTTCATCATTAAAATTGAGTATAGCATTCTTAATGCCAAAGCATCTCAGTTTGTCTGACATCAGGATTTATGGGGTTCACATACTTTCTCCCGCAACTGCATTTAGATCTTTAGTTCCAGTGTAGCACAATAGGATGACATCTGACTTCTGGAGCCTTCACAAATGTAAAAGGTTGTGCAATTGTCATCTAATGCTGTCTTAACTAGTTTCTCATGCAGCGCTAGTGGGATTTCAATGGCACAGCTCATATTTCAGTGCTGTTTATTTTTTAGGTAGGTGCCACTCGGCCGCTGTAAATAAATTGTCTCTGGTCCCAGTCCATAGTGTGTCCAAGTGTCATGTGAAATGACCTTTGGGTCGTCACGTGCCATTCATACGATCTTCCCTTTGTCTGTTCACGTTATGAACTTGTACACTACAGTTCAAGATTTTGGGGTCTGTGAGATTTGTTTTTTTTTTTAGGGTGGGTTAATACTTTTATTTAGCAAGGATGCATGAAATTGATCAAAAGTGAGAGTAAAAACATGTAATATGAAGATTTATGTTTCAGATAATTTTTCACAAGAACCTAAGGGAGCACAACTCTTCAGAATTGACAAGAAATGTTTCCTGAGCAGCAAATCAACATATTTCAATGATTTCTGAAGGATCATGTGACACTGAAGACTGGAGTAATTGTGCTGGAAATTCGACATTGCATTACAGAAATGAAATATATATATTTTTTAAATATAACAGTTTTCACAGAATTACAGTTTTTACACCAGAAAAACACAAAAAATCACAATGACTCCAAACATTTGAACAATAGTGTGATTTTTAAACATCTTTTTACTTTCCTCAAATTTTCTGTAGATGTTCAAAGACCCCAGACCCCAGATTTTTAAGTGGTAATGTACATGATCTGGTTTTATACATGAAATATTAAAGCGATAGTCCACACAAAAATGTAATTTTGTCATTAATTTTCCCTCATGTTGTTCCAAACCCCTAAGATCTGACCCTCCATAGACAGCAACACAACTGACAGGTTCAGTTGGACTATAAGTCGCATTTATTTAGAACCAATAATCAAGAGAAAACATTACTGTCTCCTGCGCCCTCTGGCGGCTGTAGATGGTAATGTTTTCTCTTGGTTCATTTCTCTCGGTTCATGTCAAATTAATTTTGATAAATAAGTCGCACCTGACTATAAGTCGCTGGACCAGCCAAACTATGAAAAAAAAGTGCAACTTATAGTCAGGAAAATACGGTAACACAAATAATAAATTTATTCTTTTTTTTTACGCAGAAAATATTCTTGTAATTTCGTTAAAATGTCACATGGACTATTTTAACAATGTCCTCGGCCTTAAATGTGGTAGTAGTATTGCTGTCTATGCAACGTCAGAAAGCTCTCCGATTTCATCAAAAATATCTTAATTTGAGTTCCAAAGATGAACAAATGTCTTGCAGGTTTGGAACAACATGATGGTAAGTAATTAGTGACACATTTTTTTCATTTTTGGGTGAACTATTCCTTTAAGTTGCCTTCTAGATCTAGTCCACCATATGAAACTTGTTGTTCAAACTTCTTCAGTATGAGTTTGTACAAAAGTCACCACATCTCGCCCTTTTGTATGAGCTAACCTGGCCCGGTTTTTTGAAACCTAAACATGGTTTTGTCAAGATCTGTTTTTGTTTCAGTATTATATTTGTACTATTTTCCCTCTTAATCAGATCGTGGATGGAGTTGTGCAGAGTATTAAACTGATCACAGAAGATGCCAGCAGGCGCATCGCTGAGTATGCGTTCGAGTACGCCAGAAATAACCAAAGAGCCAGTGTCACGGCCGTTCACAAAGCCAACATCATGTGAGAGTCACAAATCACATAGTAGCTTTGTAGCAATGAAGAATTTCTGCATACGTTTTTACTGATGATAACAAATGTCTTGTTGGATCTTAAAATCCAATTACAAAAAAAAATTGTTATATATGAAGACGCTAAATTCAGTGATGTCTTCTAGGCGAATGTCTGACGGTCTGTTCCTAAGGAAGTGCAGAGAAGTTGCTGAGAATTTCAAGGACGTGAAGTTCACTGAGATGTATCTGGATACAGTCTGTCTCAATGTATGTTTACAAGAGAACTTCATTCCTTATTCAGCTGTGAAACATAATATTTTCATTTTTATTTTTTTACTTCTAATGTGAAATACGGAAAATACAGAAATCTTGTGCACTGCATTCACACATAGTGAATACAGTTTGGGCTTGGCTTTCCTGCATTTAAAAGTAAATGTGGTCCCCCTTTTCATGTAAATTAAATTTCATGATGATGATCAAGTTTGTAATAATTCTCCAACCGTTTTATAATTCATATGAGTTATTAGAAGACCTGCTCAATGTAGTGACCCAGAAATAATTTTACTTTCACAGTCTTTACATTACTTTGTATTGTGATAATCCTTTAGATGGTGCAAGATCCTTCTCAGTTTGATGTACTCGTGATGCCTAATCTTTATGGCGACATCTTGAGGTGAGTCTCTAAAAAGCATCATTTGATAAATATATTTGATATGATTATCTCCAAAGTGCAAGTCTCACCAGGCTTTGATTTGGGTTTCAGTGATCTGTGTGCCGGATTGATTGGGGGTCTTGGAGTCACTCCCAGTGGAAACATCGGAGCAAATGGTGTCGCCATATTTGAATCAGTATGTATTGGACTCTGATGCAATAGCTTCACAATGGAGTGATTGATCAAATAACATCATTCCATAAATGTTCCATTTTATTTAATGTGTTAGGTGCACGGAACTGCCCCCGACATCGCAGGCAAAGACCTGGCGAACCCCACCGCCCTTTTGCTGAGTGCCGTCATGATGCTGCGCCACATGGGACTTCATGGGCATGCTAAAAAGATTGAGACCGCCTGCTTCGACACCATACGGGAGAAGAAGGTAGGACCAGTCATTGAATACGAATTTACCTTCTACCATCAAGAGCTTGTTTTTTTTTTATGTCTGTTACCCATTCATTATTTCAGGTTCTGACCAAAGACCTCGGTGGAAACTCTAAGTGCTCAGAGTTCACAGCTGACATCTGCCAAAGAGTGCAGGACATGGATTGAGGCTTTTCTAATGTCTGTGTTTGCATCTGATGCCTAATGAACTGAGTCAAAAAAAAAAAAAAGGAAATTATTCTTTGTATCATTCTGATATCTTGCGCACAATTCAACTAAGTGTCTGCATTTTCATTTCTCCAGAACCGCAAAGCACTGTCTTAAATTCTTGTCCTTCAGTGACTGTATTTGTGAGCTGTTTTAATCTGTCAAAAAGGAACTACATAATCGAAGATAAACTGTATTTATTGACTGGACACTTTCTCTGGTTTGATGTATTTTGACAATTTGCCATTGTGTCATATGACAGGAATAATCTTGTCCAAATAGTAGCAGAGTAAATGCAAAAAGGGTATTTTGAATTATTTAGGGTTTTATATTAAGGTGTGGTAAAACTTATACAGAATATTTCACATTTTTATGCTTAAGCTTTTGCATCAGCTATGAACTTTGAATTATGTTAACAATAGTTCAAACAGTTCTTGTCCTTTGCTGTGTCAATTATGAAATGACTACTATCAAGACATGACTGTGGATTGAATATATGCATCTTTTTTTATGGGCAAAACAACCCATGTCTTTATTTTTACTGAGCACTATTAAACGATCATTATAAAACTGCATAAAATAATCCATAGACCAAGCACAAGTTTTATTTTTAAGATCTGCATACAAGAATATTACACACATCCAATTACATGGAAGACAATTAAACCGTATGTTCAATGATGGATATTTAAAAAAAATTAGGGCACTTGGTGTTTTTAGATTAAAAAAAAAAAAAAATCATTAAAAATCTAATTTCTAAAATATGATTGGCCAAAAAAGCAACAGTATCTTTAACAAGAGATACAGCCAGTCAGGAGGTTGTTTATTCCATAAAAACCCTATTTCACTGTGATACATCTGCAACACCACTGGGCGACGTGGTTTCATTGTAGGACCTGAAAAGTAACAATTATATTATCTTTTGGAAATAATGGTAGCACTTTATTTTACAGTCCTGTTCCTCATGTACATACTATGTACTTACTATAGTAATTACAATAACTAGGTACTAACCCTGAACCTACCCCCAACCCTACCCCATGCAGTTACCATGTATTAACAGAACTTTCTTAGATAAATACACTAAAAGTACATGTTAGTACACGTACTGTAAAATAAAATGCAACCGAAATAATTATTGTTCCAGTTTCAGTAGAAGTAAAGATCCATCAGAAAAAGTATTTTTTTTTGTCCCCATTGGATAAAAGTAACGTGTGCACCGCACTCACCTAGTTCTCCTCCAACAATTGAGAAATCTTTCCCTAATATAGTCCATTTTTGAATGCGCTGGGCATTTGAAGTTGCTTTTGAGTTGACCTGTACGATTCCCTCTTCAATGGAGTGGTACACTATCTTGTCCTTTCCTCCAATGATGTCTGACCCCTTTGTCGATTGGCTGCCATGCCGCTGGCAGAATTCC
This sequence comes from Carassius auratus, assembly GCF_003368295.1. Classification (NCBI taxonomy): domain Eukaryota; kingdom Metazoa; phylum Chordata; class Actinopteri; order Cypriniformes; family Cyprinidae; genus Carassius; species Carassius auratus. The sequence goes on from NC_039267.1 coordinate 13,464,463, forward strand.
ACAGCCTCCAAGCTAAGAATGTCAGTGGGTTCTGTAGTCTCTGGATTGATTGTGCTCTATCCAAGTAAAGGAATAACAGATTAACATAAATGGTTTTGGAGTGGTTGAAGCCAGAGCCTTTCTCAAGGCATAGTTTACCTTTAGCGTTAGCAGCATGGACAGAAATTTCCTCTTGTCTCCAGTCAGCATGGCATTGCTGATGATTGGCAACTCCTGTTTAACAGCATCCTCTATGTGAAGTGGGGGAATGTTCTCTCCTCCAGCCGTGATAAGCTCTGAATGAAAAGAGATTTAATGGAAATTCCATTTTAAGGTAATTTGAATCCAATTATATCAAAGCTAGTAAAAAAAAGTAAGATTCAGAATAGCATCCTTACCTTTTATTCTTCAAGTGATGTAAAGAAAGCCATCTTCATCTACCTTTCCCAAGTCTCCAGACCGGAGCCATCCATCTTCATCCAAAGCCTCCTTTGTTTTATCCTCAAGGTTGAGGAATCCCATGAAGACATTGCGGCCCCAGAAACACACCTCTCCAATGCCACCAGCATCTATGTTTATTAGTTTGTATTGGCAGCCTGGAACCACTTTACCACAGCTAAAGAGTTTTGGGAATTGTTACACAGAGAACTTGTTGATCATTGGCCTTCAGATTGAAGGTACTCAGCCTGTAAATTGAGTTAAGAAGTCTTGCCTTGAAAATCAGTACGCTTTCGGTCCAGACATAAAGTGGGGTCCTGAGCTTTCACTCATCCCATAGGCTTCATACAACCGAATGTTGAGGCCAAGGAAGAACTGAAGAGTTTCACTTCCAATAGGCTTAACAGAAATTTGAGAAGCCCATCTCAGCACGAAGCTTCTGCAAGACCAAACTATCTGCAAGAGTGAAGAGGAATGACTTCTCATCCCTAATTTAAAGAAAATTATTATAAAAACATAAAAAAAAAAAAAAACTTCAAATAACTTCAATGTAATGTGGACAGTTATATACTATAAAACAAATGATGTACTTGGTAAGCCTTTGATTAGCCTCCAGACTAACAGACATGGCCCATGTCACCAGTTTCCTTTTCATGTATCCACACCGTGAAATGCCTTCTTTGATATTTTCCATAATTTTTCCCAAACACGAGGAACACCCATGTGTGCTGTAGGGGTTACCTCTCGAAGAGTGTCTACTAAACTCGCCTAGAAGAAAACACATTTGATGTAAATACCAGAGCAATGTAGAGTAGAATCTGATCCTTTACAACATTTGACAGTGCTGTAGTAGTCTGGTCTCAAGTCTGAGTCCAAGATCATACACCCATGATCCTTTACATTATGACAACTTAGCCTATTTAATAACCTGTTGGATCTCCATTAGCCCACATAGCAGTGGCGAGGTGGCTATGGGTCTCCTGGGGTATTTGGTACCATTAGGTCAACAGGAGGTCCTTCACGTTCCATAAACTGAGGGGTGGTGATGATGATGTCATGTGTACCCGCTTTTCCAAGTCGAAACACAAATGTTGGACTGGGTGAATTTGGAGGCTTAGGCATTAACAGACATTTCTCATCATGTTCCTTGAACCACTCCTTGACAATTCTGGCAGTGTGCCATGGCACATTATACCTGGCAGGGAACACCAGTACCATGAATGGGTGCGCTTGGTCTGCAACAAAGTTCAGATACCACATAGATGTCAGGAATTTTGCTATTGGGATAATGGGGCCTAAAGTTCCCCAAGAAAACATTGCCTACAGCATAACTGGAACTGTGTCCATCCAATAGTGCATCCAGGTGGCATAGCCTCTGTTAATCAGAGTATCTGCACTTGGCTGTTGACGTGATGCACTGGGAATCTTGGTTGGGGAGGTTGATTGTAATGTACATAATCAACAAACTTCAGGTCTCTGACTTGATTTGGAGTTTATCTACTCAGGTCCCATCCTGGTGTCGACTACAACAATGTTATTTGATGATGACACCAGTTACAGCATTTAAAGCAGCGGTTCTAACTTCCAGTAGAGTGTGTAAGATCGGTAGGAAGTTTGTTACAAGGGCACGCATATTGGAGCTAAACTCTGCAGCAAAGTGGCCCTCAAGGAGCAGAACTGATTGACCTAAAACTAAACAAAAGTTCTGTTCTTAAACATTTACCTTTAGAGCATCTGGCTGAGCAAAGGAAACTTGCTCCCCACACTGGATCCCTGTCCAGAGATCATATATCTGGGCGGCAATATGGCTGAGAGGAAGGTAGCGGACAAGAGACTCTTGCCTGATTTCAGCTGGCTGCATATCTACAGTCCTGCTTGCATGGAGGGCTGTCCATGTGATCTACAAGAGTCCAGAATTGCAAACTGTCATTACATTGCTGCTATATTATGAATGTCATTTTCCATAGCAGCTTACGTTATCATGGCTTAACATCACTCCTTTCGGGAATGCGGTTGTCCCAGATGTGTAAATAAGTATACAGCACTGATTGGCTTTCTGACTACTGATGACTTTATCTAGTTCTTGATCAGAAACTTCCAGCCCTAGTCCCATGAACTCTTCCTACTGTTCAAAGAAAAACAGTTATGTTAACTTTTTGGGTAGCTTTGGCCTACATGCTAACTCAGAGTGATATAATTCAATATCAGACACTCACCGAATAGAAATTGGGCAACTTCTCCTTCAAAGATCCAGAATACTGTACTATGGCTTTCAAGTGTGGAAGCTTATCCTTTACCTAACAAGACAAACAGGAGTATTAATCAGCTTGTTCATTGAGTTTGAGGAGGCCCAGGTTGAGAAAATAAGGTAGACCAAATGTTACCTGTAAAATCTTATCCAGCTGCTTTTGATTTTCCACAACAATGACATTGGCTCTTGAGTCTTTAGCAACATAGAGGCAGGAATCTGGCGAGTTTGGGGTATAGATACCCGCCATTATACCCCTAGCACAAACAAAAATATAGATGTGAGAGCAATGATCCTGTTATGTGGAGGGGTTGGGATGAACTCAGATGCAAACAGGAAGTACCAAACACAGGATTTATTAATCACAAAAAGGGGAAAAACAAAACCCACGATGGGGAAAACAACGACTAGGGTAAAGACTAAATAACTAAACAGGACTGGGCTGACAAGATAAACAAGGACTCCAAACACTAACTACAAACAAACACTCACGGTAATACAAAGACTTCTTCAAGGATACAGAAACATGTAGGAACAGCCACGGAGTCTAACAGCCACGGAGTCGAACAGCCACGGAGTCGAACAGCCACGGAGTCGAACAGCCACGGAGTCATGGGATAGTTGACCCAGGATCATTTTTAGTAATCCTGTTCCATGTTTCACACTAAATACATTTCTGTGATATTTTTCAAGTCAGACTAACAGATCACTTGGAATAATGCAACTGTAGCTTGGCTTCATCCAGCATGTATAGTATAAACCAGGGGTCCTCAACTCTGGATCTTGAGATCAACTTCCCTGCAGAGATTAGCTACAACCTGGATTAAACCAACCTACCTGCATCTGTAGTAATCCTGAAGACTTTGATTAGCTTGTTCAGGTGTGCATGAAAAAGAAAATAGATCTTGAGATCCAAAGATGAGGATCCCTGGTGTAAACAATATGCTAGACATTTGACTATGCAAATCCAGCTGCACTTTGATTATGCAGTACAATTTAAATTGAAAAATTGTAAGTGTGGAATTTTAAAGATTAAAAAAAAGGGTATTTCTCACCCTGCAAAGACCGTTCCAATTGCAGCAATAAACCACCCTGCTGAATTGAATCCCAGGATGGCTACACTGTGGAACTGCTCCAGACCAAGCTAGGAGAATTTTCAAATATTATTGTATTATATCTAATCTATAAATTACATGAGAATGAGCTGTGCAAATTAAATTTGTAAAAAGAACGCACTATATATAAATTAGTCTTTAAAAACTGCACTAAAATCACCTTTAGAAAGCCTTTGGCAGCCATTCGACTGAGGTGATAATATTCAGAAAAGGTAACTTTTTCCCATTTGTTATCTCTTTTGCTTGCCAAAGCGGTCAATTTCCCGTACTTCTGAACTGAGTTAATAAACATCTGGTGCACAGTGATGGGCTTTTCTGGACAAAATTCATCCATTCTCAGCTGAACTGATCCGCTGGCCTCCGTAGTCCACAGACGTTGGGCAGGGGCCAATTCTGCACCTGCCAGAACCTCTCAAATGCTCTTTTTCTCTGCTGCATTGGATAAGAGATCATCACAGTTCGGTGATTAATACATTTGACGATGTGAACAACAGGATTAGAAATTCAGAATATAATCCTGATCTACAAAATCTGAATATGCTTAACAAAATATTAGTTACTCAACTTACACAATCCATCCCCAACATGATGCTGCAAAAGGTCTGTCATGTGGAACGGTCCGAGCAGAAACAGATTGCTGGTCTGTAAGATTAAGACCTTTGTACCAGATGCACAGAGACAATTCAAATGATATAAACATGACTGTGAATATCACTTGCATTCATGTAGAACAGTTTCCCTGTTACTCAAGAACCAGAAGTCTTCTTAGAGCAGCATTGTCACTACTCACATGAGCATCAGGGGGCTATCTGTTCAAGTAATGGAAGAATTGACCTAAGGTAGCAAAGAAGAAGTTATGGCAGGAAGTTAATTCTCTACCTTCTTTGTGGAAGCTTACCTCATGGTGGTTTGAGCAACTTTATAGTTCTGATTGGCTGACGAACTTTCTGAGGTGTGCAATTGTTTTCTGGGAAACGCACGTCGAACGTAGTTCCCAGCAGCTTTCCTGACCCCATTTCAGTTCCATATCACTTTGCATAGTCAAGCTGTAATAACGGACACTGACTCCGGGCCGTTGAATTATATTTAAAAAAAAATGCACACTCCGCTTCGCATCATGGCCGCATCACCACCTCGGGTGTGCATTATTTGTCTAATAATTCAATGGCCTGTTGTCAATTATTCCTTACTCAATGCACACAGATTGAAGTAGTTTACGTCTGTGGTACTTTTAATTGTGATGATTTTGGCTCACATTTAACAAAAACCCACTAAATCACTATCTCGACAGTCAGAATACTTCATAAGACCAATAAAAAAAATGTAAAAAAAGTGAATTGTTGGCCTTCTGGAAAGTAGGTTCATTTACTGTACATGTACTCAATACTTCATATGGAAGCCCAGGTTTCTTTGACAGTGGCCTTCAGCCCATCTGCATTTTTAGTTCTCTTGTTTCTCATTTTCCTCTTTACAAGGAAAATGAGAAAGGTCTGGTTCAGGTCTAGTGAGTTTGCTGGCCAGTCAAGCACACCAACACCATGGTCATTTAACCAACTTTTGGTGCTTTTGGCAGTGTGGGCAGGTGCCAAATCCTGCTGGAAAATGAAATCAGCATCTTAAAAAAGCTGGTCAGCAGAAGGAAGAATGAAGTGTTCCAAAATGTCTTGGTAAACGGGTGCAGTGACTTTGTTGTCAAAAAACATAATGGACATACGCCAGCAGATGACATTGCACCCCAAATCATCACAGACTGTGGAAACTTAACACTGGACTTCAAGCAACTTGGGCTATGAGCTTCTCCGCCCTTTCTCCAGACTCTAGGACCTTGGTTTTCCAAATGAAATGACAAAACTTGCTCTCATCTAAAAAGAGGACTTTGGACCACTGGGCAACAGTCCAGTTCTTCTTCTCCTTAGCCCAGGTAAGATGCCTCTGACGTTGTCTGTGGTTCAGCATATTCCTTGACTCCAGCCTCAGTCCATTCCTTGTGAAGCTCACTCAAATTCTTGAATCGATTTTGCTTGACAGTCCTCATAATGTTGCAGTCCTCTAGGTTGGTTATGCATCTTTTTCTTCAAAACTTTTTCTTTCCACTCAACTTTCTGTTAACATGCTTGGATACATGGATAGCACTCTGTGAACAACCAACTTCTTTGACAATGAATGTTTGTGGCTTACCCTCCTTGTGAAGGGTGTCAGTGATTGTCTTTTGGACAACTGTCAGATTGTCAGACAGCAGTCTTCCCCATGATTGTGTAGCTTAGTGAACCAAACTGGGAGACCATTTTGAAGGCTAAGGAAACCTTTGCAGGAGTTTTGAGTTGATTAGCTGATTGGAATGTCACCATATTCTAAATTGCTGAGATAGTGTATTGGTGTTTTTTTGTTAAATGTGAGCCAAAATCATCACAATTAAAAGAACCAAAGAATTAAACTATTTCAGTCTGTGTGCATTGAATTTATTTGATACACAAGTTTCACAATTTGAGTTAAATTACTGAAATGAACTTTTCCACAAAATTCTAATTTATTGAGATGCACCTGTAAAATAATTAACTTACATCTACTGCTTAAAAGCAATGCTGGACTTCAAACACTGATGCCAAATCTCTTCATTTTTCAATAAAGACTGTGTTCTCACTTTATGCTCACTACATGGTTCTAAGGGATTGCAGAAGACTGTGCATTGGAATACAGAACTGTTTTTTTTTAAATCCTAAAATCTTTTAAATTCTCTGGTTCTAACTGTTTGACCATTCATTATTTGTGTCATGTTGAATTTATATGTTCTGGGTAACTGTTTGATAAACCTGACTCATGAGTAGAGAGTCAAAGTATCTGAGGTTCTTACACATTGTAAATACCTTACTGTAATTAAAAAATGCATTGATATTTGATTCATTTTGCAGGATGGAAATTCAACATGAAGATGTCACAGTGTAAATGAATTGAATAAATTATATTAAACACATCCACATACCTTTTTCCAAGCTGGTTAATGGTTGGATCAGTTTGTTGGTGCTGATCGCAGGACTGGTATGAACTGTTCAAAGATATGTCAAGCTTCTGTAAAATGTTCATAGCGCAGTTCTTTCCTTAAGATTGGTTGGCAAAATGTTTGTTCACTGTGACATGTCTTTGAGTGAAAACGGTGCATATCAATAAGTTTGTGGGGTTTCATATGCAAATTTGTTACAGTCCTTTTGAATTTGTGTTGTACATCCCTCTCAGCTGAATTTATATTTGGTTATCTTGACTTATCCTCAGTAAGAATGGGAGGTTTTTTTCCCCCATTTTGGCTGCATTATCTTTAGGAAAAGAGAGGTTAGAGTAATTTTTTTCCATAAACAGAACAGCTCTTCTGTGAACTTTGCATATTTGTTTTGTATTCCAAACTCCAAACTCTTTTGTCAAAGAGTTTTTATCAAGTCCTTTTTGTTCTGTGCAAAAAATAAAAAAAAGTACACATGCGTCAATGTATGGGTCAAACACAAAAAAGAGTCCATGATAAAGAAAAGTAAAAATCAATGAAAACTCTAGTTGAAAGTGCATGTCAAGTTCTCAGAAATGTCCTCTTTGTATTCATGTTGGTGTGATTTTTTTTTAAGTTATACATTTATATTTAATAATTAATCTAAATATATATACTACCGCGAAGAGTAGAGTATGACATTTTTTTTTCTTTTCTAAAACGTCTAATTAGGTTTTTCTTCATTATAATATCAGAATCAATGATCCAGACAAACATTTCACCATCAAAATATAAAATTATCAGTTAAATTGCTTTTTCAAAATTTTCTGAAGAAATCAACAGATCCCAAAACAAGCATCATGATGGTTTACAATATGACATGACGACATTGAGGTCATGTTAACAGACCAAAAGTCCTCAACTTGCCAAACCTCATTGTATCTAATGAAGTCTGAAGCCTACTATAAAATTTGTTCTTTATTTGTAACCATGTTCGGAAGATGTGCAAAATACAGGATTAATAATATTTATAACAATATAAGCATAAGAAACGGCAATAGCAACGCTATCTCACGACCAATTCGTACGTATTTTACGAGATGGCTTATTCGTACAAATTTTACGGTGCCCGTAAGGTGACTTGTTCAGTTTACTTAGTTTTGTTGTGGCCACGATATAATAATTAGTGGGAACGTGATAATATGTTATTAATTTGTGGGAACGTCATATTAACTCGTGGGAACGTCATATTATGTCGTGGCCTCGAGATTATTTTGTCAAGGTAATGACATTCTTATGTCGTGGCCTCGAGATGCTATGTTGAGGGAACAACATCCATTTCTTGTGGTCAAGAGTTTAATGCGTAAACAAACCTGCGTGACCATAGCAACCCAGGATTATCAGATGGATTTGTTAATATTTTATTTTGAATTACGAAATTATTATATTAATTATACATATAAAATGTATGCATTTACATTATGACATTTTATGTTAATGTCAAGCATTTACAGTACGCTATTATTAATAAAAGTATTCAGAATGTTAAGTAAAGAGATCGAAATTAAAGCAATATATATATATATATATATATATATATATATATATATATATAAACAAAATAAATAAAAATAACCAATAATAATAGGCTAATAATAATAATAATAATAATGTACACATATTATTACGGGGAAAGAATATCAGTTTATGGACATACAATACTGTAGGATGGATAAAAACGTTTTTATATTTTATTATGCATGTTATGTAATATTTATTTATGATAAACTTCATTTGAATGCTGACGATCGCATGTAATTCAGCCTGGTAGCCCAAATCACATGGTTACTATAATAATGACTTAATTCTAAATAAAATATTAATGAATCCATCTCTGATTATCCCGAGTTGCTATGGTCACGCAGGTGGGGGTCGGGCGTACTGCGCAGAATCAAACTGAGCTTGATGACATAGATGTCACGTGAGCAACCTGTAAGTCTCCTAATCGCTGTGCCAAGAGAAATCTGAATCACCCACCGAATCTTGCAGAGAAGGCGAGCGTGAACAGGAGCAAATTTTGGTAAGTATTCTGATTAATTATCTCCCTTGACTTCATGCCTCCACGTTCCCCTGATAGCCTCATAGACAGTAAAAGATTGTCTGCGAGCTTCTCCTCCTGTCCATACGGTAATTTATCTACTGTGCGACAGAGAGTCGCAGGTTATGATACAATCGTTAGCCTATTTTTTACAAAAACTGCTTCTTCGGGACCATAACGTAAGGTATAAGGTAATGGAGCCTTTTATACATTTTCGTGTTTCTTTAGAAATAATTAATGGACAAATGGGAGTCTTTAAACGCCTCAGATGTAAAGTTATTCGCTGACAAAAAGTGACGCCAAAATGAATGGGCCTCAATGGAGAGCTAACAGCAGGTGGGGGTCCGCTAGCCAATGGTGGCGCCCAGGGGTGCTTCAAAAAAAATATGAAACCCTGCCCCCCTGGTCTAAACCCCAGTGACGGTTAGGTTTAGGGGCGGAGTTAGGTGTAGGTCATTCATACAAATTCATACGAATTGTGCAACTCGTAAAATACGTTCACAAGCTGTATGCACAGGTGTTGAACTTAAAGACCCTCTTCACCGCTGGCAAACGATAGGACGCTCTCAAGGGTTTAAATGGGTTATAGGTAAACATCCACGTCATCAAACAGTTTGTTCTCTGTGTTCTGAAGTAAACCTGTTAGTGGTGAGAACCACTACAAATGATTCAATGGGTGAGTGAGCTGTCAGAACTCATTTGACCTATTCATTCAAAGGAACTGACTCAAAAGAGTGTTTTTTTTAATTCACGAAACGGGCATCACTGGTTCAGAATCACAGGGCTTTTTTTTTTTTTGCTGAAAGATTGCAGAGGGAAATGTTTCTCATTACAGTAATAGTAATAGGCCTATCCCAGTGTTGCAAAGTTTAAACTTGGAAGTTGTTAGGCTACACACTTTCATTGTGAGTGTGCTGCAATAAAGAGAAGAAAGTCGTGGCGCTGTCCTGTTCGTGTTTTATGATTAAAATTATAATAATCTTTTTTTGCTATATGATTATGATCTACAATTCCAGAGGAGTAATGTAGTAATTCAACCCTCATTATGCTTGTACATTTACATTTATATAGATATTAGTCACAAGGCTGACAAGGATCTGAGGAGTTACTTGCCTATTAAAGACACATCAGTGATTGGTTGATAATGACAAATGACGAGATAATCTTTCCAAGAGGTACAGATTATATTCATTTCTCATTAATGTTGATAACTTTTCAAAATACCTAGAAGTACAACCGATTCCTGACAAAGCTGCACATAGTCCTTGTAAAACTGATTGCAATACTTGCTAAGCATGGCATAACCAAGGAGATTACAGGTGATCATCTGCCATTTGTTAGTACAAAGTTATGTGTTACTATTTCAACCAGCTGTAAACATGACGAGTGATTAGACAAGACACACTTTATCTATTTGAAAGATAGCAAACAGCCATCGAAATGACCCAGATAGCTTAAAAAAGTATGGACTGAGACAACAGTGTGTACATGAAGACTTGAGAACCTTCTGAAGCTGCTGTGAAGCTAACTCCCAATGATTTAACACACACCCGTCGGCTGACATGCTTTAAAAAGCACTAGAAAAAAAAAAAAAACATGCAACAATGTTTTAAATGTACAACGTGTATCAACAAGACTGGCGATTTCTGGTGGGGCACATGACCCAAAGTGTATATACAGATTATTTTTATAACTTCATGCAATAAAATAATATTATATTGCTTGGTGATGTATCTACAATATACAAACAACTGTGGAAGCAATACATCAACACAGTGAAGCGTACAGCAATCTTACTTTTTATACCATAAGCAGCACTACCTGCAAAAGGTTGCCAGTACGTATGATATACAGTATAGGATGTGATAAAAACAGTTGTGGCGAGTGGGGCGGGGTCGAGAGGCGTGGGAACGAGGAGTGAGGCCAGGTGTAGTGATTGGAGATGAGCTACACCTGCGCCCCACCGCCAGTATCGAGTCCCACATAGGAGATGGAAGGATATAAAACTGGAGCGACGACCGTGAAGGACGAGAGAGGACCAGGCCTGGGATATTATTTTATGTTTGCTTTTTATTTGTGCGCGTCAGTCGCCGTGAGGGGCTGACGCGCTGTTTTGTGTTTAATTTTGATTATTAAAATGTTTTTGATTGTGCGCCGGTTCCCGCCTCCTTCTTTTTTCTCCAAATTTTTTCATGATATTTTTCACCATGGAAGGATGTACCTTCAATGACAATGATACATTGAATAACTGTGGGGTCAGAATTCGGCAGCTTTGGCACTGACCTGTTGCACAAACCTGATTTTGTGCGCTGACTCACCTGCTGCATCTGAGCACAACACAACACAGGGGTGGGGCTTCAGAAATCTCGGGCTTGGGAGTGGGTGGGGCTTCAGAAATCTAGTTCTTGGGAGGGGGTGTGGCTTCAGAAATCTTAGTTTGTAAGGGGTTGGGTCTTCAGAAATCTCGGCTTGCAAGGGGGTGGGGCTTTAGAAATCTCGGCTTGAAAGGGGGTGGGGCTTCAGAAATCTCGGCTTAGAAGGGGGTGGGCTTCAGAAATCTCGGTCTTGGCAGGGGGTGGGGCTTTAAACTAGTTATAAGTTTAGCTCCGGAGATGAATAAAAATGGACTTGACATGAGAGAGTCAGACGGAGCTACAAACTTTCTGTAGCTGTTAAAGGGGCAGGACAAAGCAAAGCCGCACTCCAGACATTATAAACCAAGAGTTTACACAAGCTCAGCTGTTCAGCTATAACTCTGAGAACTTTTTTGTTAAAGAAGCTGCACTATAGAGACTATGAACTCCTTCACAGTGAACTTGAATGCTCAAATCTGTGTTACTATCATGTCAACACCTGATCATGTGAGGGAAGCCGAGCTGCCTGCTGCAAATGAGCGGAGCATAAGAGCGACCTTACAGCGAGTGTTTCTACACGCTTCTACCCTTTGCACTTCTCTCCTGTCAATAGCCTTTTCTTTATTTCTTTTAAGCGGTCTTTATGACAGATATTTACAAACTGATGACAGGAGAGACGCTGAGCTTTCTGCCACAAATCAGTGGAACATGAGCTCGATCTGTGAACATGTGTTTCTACACGCTTGTACATCGCTGCTGGATACACATCATACAAATGCTCTTCTAAACATCACAATACAGAGATTTCTGACAGAGAAGAGCTGGAGAACTCAATCAGCATCTACTCATCCGTCTATGAAACACAGTTGAACTGACGGCTGTTTTCTGGAAGACAGAGAATCTATCAGCCTTCAAATCACTGAAACTTTGACCCTACAATCACCGGTTTATCTTCAAGAGGAGGAGCGTAAAATCTGAGCAGCTGATGAACTGAAGTACTATTACACACTCAAGATCCAAATTTTTCTCAAGGATGCTCTTCGACCGTAAAAGGCAGATGAATTTCTTGACAGTACTGATATAATACAGAGAAACATTTGTTACTGGTAAATATACTTTTTATTATTATATAACAAATATTAAAATAGATTACGTTTATTTAAAAAAAAGCTGACAGTAAAAATGTACAAGCACACTCTTGAATCAGAACATTTGACAAAATGTAATTTGGTAGCCTTTTCAGCTAATTATGACAATAAATACACCGTTCAAAATGAAGACAGAGGGCCCTATCTTGCACCCAGCGCAATTGACTTTGTACACCGACGCATGTGTCATTCCTATTTTGCACCCGCGCAAAGCGCGCTTTTCCCTTCACCGAAGCACGTCGCTAAACTAGTGAATGAACTTGCGCTCCCTGGGCGGTTCAGCGCAAAAAAGGAGGCGTGTTCCGGCGCAAACAATCCCTGGTGCTATTTTGCGGTTCCATTAAACAATTGCGCCACTGACCAGAAAAAACCTAGTCTAAAGTCAGTGGCGCGTTGCGCGTTGTTCATTATGCTATTTTAAGGGCGCATGCTTGACCATAATGTATAGCGTGCACAACGCGCATACACTTTGCTCATGTAATCTACACAGATGCAACAGTTATTTTTGCAAATCATAAACTGTTACACTAAAAAAAAATATTAACACATGAGATGACGGAAATCATTGAAATCATTGTGGTGTGCCACGAAGATGTGAAAAAATAGGCATAAATCTAGCTTACAAATTATTCAGGCTAATTGTAGTAATTAAGGATCAGACCTGTTTGCCCAATAGTGGCAAGACATATAGGCTATGTAAGGACATCTGACAAATATGTTTGTCTGTCAAGAACCAGGAAAAAAATCGATGAAACAATTGTGGCTATTTCCTCCCACGCCTGTTTAACCGACGCAATTTTGGGTGGGTTTCTCCCATCCCCATACAACACAACTTCTCTGTCTTTCACTGCTCTTACAAGAACATCAGTCTCCTTGGCTATGAACCGCTCCTGGCGTGCACCTGGTAAATACGCCATAATAATAGCAATCCATAATGGAACTTGCGCACCTGCTTTTAAAGGGAATGTTGGATGACGCTCTGATTGGTTTATTTCACGTTACGCCCAAACCACACCTATGAATAATGAAGCTACTTCAGACCAACCCTTTTTAGATTTGCGCCGGGCGCAAGAGCCATTTATCCCGCCGGGAAAATAGCAACAGCGCCGAGACCCGCCCACAAACTTACTTGCGCTTCGCGCTTTGACACTTGCGTTTCAGATCGTTTAAATAGGGCCCAGAGACTCTTTGGCTGTTTTTGGCTGTCAGTCTTTGTGTATCATGTTTATTGTTGTCATAATGAACTGCACCCGTGATCATTCTGCTGGGATATCTATGTGCACTTGAGAGGAAAAGGACTTCAGATGTAACTGGTTAAAAATAATTCAAGATGTGTCTCAAATAATTGAAGTTAGTACAAAATAACTTAACAGATAACCTTTGAATTACAGATGTTGAATAACACAGACCACATCTTTGTCCATGAAATCCACTGGTTACTCCTCAAGCGTTCATTAAAACCTGTGATCCTCAGAGAAAGTTCATTCAGAGCACAAGGAGAGACAAATTATTGCTCGGAGAGCGGCAGATCAGTAGGCCTGAACAATTATTGATAAACAAGTCCGTTAACATGTCTGTCCGTTGAGTCCATCATTAGAGTTCGATTCCAGAATTTATGAAGTTTGAACTCGATATTTGACAGTCAAGAGGAATCCCAATCTTTCGATCAGAAGAAGGAGAGTCTGACTTCTGTAGTGAGCTGTAGCTTAATTCAGATGAACATGTGCATGATCATGATTAGTCCTCGAGTGCTTTTTTTTCATAAATTTGTGATACACTGAGAAAGTCCAGTTGGAGCAGAAGTGAAGGGATCTTTGTGTTTGAGATCAGCATTCACTGATATTATCTGAAATGTGAGCTCTAACAGTGTCCATCAACTTCGTCAAGTGTCAACAACAGTTCCGTGTTGAAGCTCACTTCACGTTCATAGTCAAAGCAAAGGGCTAGTGCACAGTTATTGCCCGAAAGAGATTGAGCGGAGCCTCCAAGAAACGCTGGTATCCGAGATCTGTGTCAGAAGTCTGTTGAGAGTGAAGTCTTTCTTTCTCTTCCTCATATGAATCTTTTGTGTCATGTGCTCCACCAGGTTGAAGCTTGTGTTGTGTTCAGATCTAGCAGGTGAGTCAGCGCACAAAGTCGAGTTGAGTTCAGGCAGCTTTAACACTGATCTGTTGCACACACCTGAGCATTTGAGCACAACACAACACAGGGGTTGGGCTTCAGAAATCTCGGGCTTGGAAGGGGACGGGCCCCAGACTTTTGATCTGAAGAACGAGAGTCTGATTGCTGCTGTGAGCTGTAGAATAATTCAGATGAACATGAAGGCGGGACGCTGGACTCTGATCCTGCTACAGTTGAGCAAAACACCAGTGTTTGAGCACATGAACCAAAGACTGAGGAATAGAGAGAAAGACTTCACTATAAACAGACTTCAGTGCACTTTCACTCAGACACTTCAGACATGTTGATGTTCATATAGTACAGTGTCTTCCGAAAGTATTCATACCCCTTCATTTTTTAATGTTTTGTTATGTTGCTGCCTTTTATTAACCTGCTTTAATTGACTTTTTCCCCCACATTAATCTACACTCCATAAACCATAATGACAAAAACAGAATTGTCACAACTTCATAAATGTATTAAAATAAAAAAATAAAAAATAAAACAAATTGAGTGCAGCGTTAGTTCAGTCAGGCCACGGAGGCATAGGCTGCGACCAGCTGATGCGGCTTGAGAGGGGGCGGGCTTCATAAATCTCGTCTTGGGAGGGGCGGGGCTTCCTAAATCTCGGTTTGGGAGGGGCGGGGCTTTTGGGGTGGGGCTTCAGAAAGCTCGGTCTTGGGAGGGGGTGGAGCTTTAGACTGGGTATAAGTTCGGCTCCGGAGATGAATAAAAATGGACTTGACATGAGAGAGTCAGACGGAGCTACAAACTTTCTGTAGCTGTTAAAGGGGCAGGACAAAGCAAAGCCGCACTCCAGACATTATAAACCAAGAGTTTACACAAGCTCAGCTGTTCAGCTATAACTCTGAGAACTTTTTTGTTAAAGAAGCTGCACTATAGAGACTATGAACTCCTTCACAGTGAACTTGAATGCTCAAATCTGTGTTACTATCATGTCAACACCTGATCATGTGAGGGAAGCCGAGCTGCCTGCTGCAAATGAGCGGAGCATAAGAGCGACCTTACAGCGAGTGTTTCTACACGCTTCTACCCTTTGCACTTCTCTCCTGTCAATAGCCTTTTCTTTATTTCTTTTAAGCAGTCTTTATGACAGATATTTACAAACTGATGACAGGAGAGACGCTGAGCTTTCTGCCACAAATCAGTGGAACATGAGCTCGATCTGTGAACATGTGTTTCTACACGCTTGTACATCGCTGCTGGATCACATCATACAAATGCTCTTCTAAACATCACAATACAGAGATTTCTGACAGAGAAGAGCTGGAGAACTCAATCAGCATCTACTCATCCGTCTATGAAACACAGTTGAACTAACGGCTGTTTTCTGGAAGACAGAGAATCTATCAGCCTTCAAATCACTGAAACTTTGACCCTACAATCACCGGTTTATCTTCAAGAGGAGGAGCGTAAAATCTGAGCAGCTGATGAACTGAAGCTGCTGCTCATTGTGTCTCGTCGCCGCTGTCATTCATCCAGCATTGTGTCTCTCCTACATCGGATCTGATTTATAGTCGGTGCAGCACAAGGACTCTATGAGCTCTAGAAACAGTGACATTGTTGATGGACACAAGCAGAGATTGAGTCTGTGCTTCAGCTTCTGGACTTACATTCATCACAGATCATCAAGATAGTTGTTCTTCACTGTTTTGTGACTCTTCAGTACTGATGATGACCAAGATATTTTCTGTGTAAATCTATCAAATCATACTATAAGAATGATTGAATAAAAATAACATTTTGTGAAAGTTATTGTATGTTTAAAACTTATTTTCTGTTTCTTCCTAAACATAATATGATGATGTCTACTATTAAACACTCAAGATCCACATTTTTCTCAAGGATGTTCTTCCACCATTAAAGGCAGATTAATTTCTTGTCAATACTGATATAATACAGAGAAACAAAAACGTTCATTTTTTTAATAGTAAATAAACCTTTTTTATTATATAACAAATATTAAAATAGATTACGTTTATTTAAAAAAAAAGCTGAAAGTGAAAATGTACAAGCACACTCTTGAATCAGAACATTTGACAAAATGTAATTTGGTAGCTTTTTCAGCTAATTATGACAATAAATACACCGTTCAAAATGAAGACAGAGACTCTTTGACTGTTTCTGGCTGTCAGTCTTTGTGTATCATGTTTATTGTTGTCATAATGAACTGCACCCGTGATCATTCTGCTGGGATATCTATGTGCACTTGAGAGGAAAAGGACTTCAGATGTAACTGGTTAAAAATAATTCAAGATGACTCTCAAATAATTGAAGTTAGTACAAAATAACTTAACAGATAACCTTTGAATTACAGATGTTGAATAACACAGACCACATCTTTGTCCATGAAATCCACTGGTTACTCCTCAAGCATTCATTAAAACCTGTGATCCTCAGAGAAAGTTCATTCAGAGCACAAGGAGAGACAAATTATTGCTCGGAGAGCGGCAGATCAGTAGGCTTGAACAGTTATTGATAAACAAGTCCGTTAACATGTCTGTCCGTTGAGTCCATCATTAGAGTTCGATTCCAGAGTTTATGAAGTCTGAACTCGATATTTGACAGTCAAGAGGAATCCCAATCTTTCGATCAGAAGAAGGAGAGTCTGACTTCTGTAGTGAGCTGTAGCTTAATTCAGATGAACATGTGCATGATCATGATTAGTCCTCGAGTGCTTTTTTTTCATAAATTTGTGATACACTGAGAAAGTCCAGTCGGAGCAGAAGTGAAGGGATCTTTGTGTTTGAGATCGGCATTCACTGATATTATCTGAAATGTGAGCTCTAACAGTGTCCGTCAACTTGGTCAAGTGTCAACAACAGTTCCGTGTTGAAGCTCACTTCACGTTCATAGTCAAAGCAAAGGGCTAGTGCACAGTTATTGCCAGAAAGAGATTGAGCGGAGCCTCCAAGAAACGCTGGTATCCGAGATCTGTGTCAGAAGTCTGTTGAGAGTGAAGTCTTTCTTTCTCTTCCTCATATGAATCTTTTGTGTCATGTGCTCCAGCAGGTTGAAGCTTGTGTTGTGTTCAGATCTAGCAGGTGAGTCAGCGCACAAAGTCGAGTTGAGTTCAGGCAGCTTTAACACTGATCTGTTGCACACACCTGAGCATTTGAGCACAACACAACACAGGGGTTGGGCTTCAGAAATCTCGGGCTTGGAAGGGGACGGGCCCCAGACTTTTGATCTGAAGAACGAGAGTCTGATTGCTGCTGTGAGCTGTAGAATAATTCAGATGAACATGAAGGCGGGACGCTGGACTCTGATCCTGCTACAGTTGAGCAAAACACCAGTGTTTGAGCACATGAACCAAAGACTGAGGAATAGAGAGAAAGACTTCACTATAAACAGACTTCAGTGCACTTTCACTCAGACACTTCAGACATGTTGATGTTCATATAATACAGTGTCTTCCGAAAGTATTCATACCCCTTCATTTTTTAATGTTTTGTTATGTTGCTGCCTTTTATTAACCTGCTTTAATTGACTTTTTCCCCCACATTAATCTACACTCCATAAACCATAATGACAAAAACAGAATTGTCACAACTTCATAAATGTATTAAAATAAAAAAATAAAAAATAAAACAAATTGAGTGCAGCGTTAGTTCAGTCAGGCCACGGAGGCATAAGCTGCGACCAGCTGATGCGGCTTGAGAGGGGGCGGGCTTCATAAATCTCGTCTTGGGAGGGGCGGGGCTTCCAAAATCTCGGTTTGGGAGGGGCGGGGCTTTTGGGGTGGGGCTTCAGAAATCTCGGTCTTGGGAGGGGGTGGAGCTTTAGACTGGGTATAAGTTTGGCTCCGGAGATGAATAAAAATGGACTTGACATGAGAGAGTCAGACGGAGCTACAAACTTTCTGTAGCTGTTAAAGGGGCAGGACAAAGCAAAGCCGCACTCCAGACATTATAAACCAAGAGTTTACACAAGCTCGGCTGTTCAGCAATAACTCTGAGAACTTTTTTGTTAAAGAAGCTGCACTATAGAGACTATGAACTCCTTCACAGTGAACTTGAATGCTCAAATCTGTGTTACTATCATGTCAACACCTGATCATGTGAGGGAAGCCGAGCTGCCTGCTGCAAATGAGCGGAGCATAAGAGCGACCTTACAGCGAGTGTTTCTACACGCTTCTACCCTTTGCACTTCTCTCCTGTCAATAGCCTTTTCTTTATTTCTTTTAAGCAGTTTTTATGCAAAATATTTTCAAACTGATGACAGGAGAGACGCTGAGCTTTCTGCCACAAATCAGTGGAACATGAGCTCGATCTGTGAACATGTGTTTCTACACGCTTGTACATCGCTGCTGGATCACATCATACAAATGCTCTTCTAAACATCACAATACAGAGATTTCTGACAGAGAAGAGCTGGAGAACTCAATCAGCATCTACTCATCCGTCTATGAAACACAGTTGAACTAACGGCTGTTTTCTGGAAGACAGAGAATCTATCAGCCTTCAAATCACTGAAACTTTGACCCTACAATCACCGGTTTATCTTCAAGAGGAGGAGCGTAAAATCTGAGCAGCTGATGAACTGAAGCTGCTGCTCATTGTGTCTCGTCGCCGCTGTCATTCATCCAGCATTGTGTCTCTCCTACATCGGATCTGATTTATAGTCGGTGCAGCACAAGGACTCTATGAGCTCTAGAAACAGTGACATTGTTGATGGACACAAGCAGAGATTGAGTCTGTGCTTCAGCTTCTGGACTTACATTCATCACAGATCATCAAGATAGTTGTTCTTCACTGTTTTGTGACTCTTCAGTACTGATGATGACCAAGATATTTTCTGTGTAAATCTGTCAAATGCTCCTGTAAGAATGATTCAATAAAAATAACATTTTGTGAAAGTTATTGTATGTTTAAAACTTATTTTCTGTTTCTTACTAAACATAAAATGATGATGTCTACTATTACACACTCAAGAACTTAATTTTTCTCAAGGATGTTCTTCCACCATTAAAGGCAGATTAATTTCTTGTCAATACTGATATAATACAGAGAAACAAAAACGTTCATTTGTTACTAGTAAATATACCTTTTTTTATTATATAACAAATATTAAAATAGATTAAGAAAAAGCTGAAAGTGAAAATGTACAAGCACACTCTTGAATCAGAACATTTGACAAAATGTAATTTGGTAGCTTTTTCAGCTAATTATGACAATAAATACACCGTTCAAAATGAAGACAGAGACTCTTTGACTGTTTCTGGCTGTCAGTCTTTGTGTATCATGTTTATTGTTGTCATAATGAACTGCACCCGTGATCATTCTGCTGGGATATCTATGTGCACTTGAGAGGAAAAGGACTTCAGATGTAACTGGTTAAAAATAATTCAAGATGACTCTCAAATAATTGAAGTTAGTACAAAATAACTTAACAGATAACCTTTGAATTACAGATGTTGAATAACACAGACCACATCTTTGTCCATGAAATCCACTGGTTACTCCTCAAGCGTTCATTAAAACCTGTGATCCTCAGAGAAAGTTCATTCAGAGCACAAGGAGAGACAAATTATTGCTCGGAGAGCGGCAGATCAGTAGGCCTGAACAATTATTGATAAACAAGTCCGTTAACATGTCTGTCCGTTGAGTCCATCATTAGAGTTCGATTCCAGAGTTTATGAAGTTTGAACTCGATATTTGACAGTCAAGAGGAATCCCAATCTTTCGATCAGAAGAAGGAGAGTCTGACTTCTGTAGTGAGCTGTAGCTTAATTCAGATGAACATGTGCATGATCATGGTTAGTCCTCAAGTGCTTTTTTTTCATAAATTTGTGATACACTGAGAAAGTCCAGTCGGAGCAGAAGTGAAGGGATCTTTGTGTTTGAGATCGGCATTCACTGATATTATCTGAAATGTGAGCTCTAACAGTGTCCATCAACTTCGTCGAGTGTCAACAACAGTTCCGTGTTGAAGCTCACTTCACGTTCATAGTCAAAGCAAAGGGCTAGTGCACAGTTATTTCCAGAAAGAGATTGAGCGGAGCCTCCAAGAAACGCTGGTATCCGAGATCTGTGTCAGAAGTCTGTTGAGAGTGAAGTCTTTCTTTCTCTTCCTCATATGAATCTATTGTGTCATGTGCTCCAGCAGGTTGAAGCTTGTATGCATCTGAGCACAACACAACACAGGGGTGGAGCTTCAGAAATATCTGCGTGGAAGGGGGTGGGGCTTCGGAAATCTCAGGCTTGGAAGGGGGTGGAGCTTTAGATTCGAAGAACTTCTGTGTCATGTGCTCCAGCAGGTTGAAGCTTGTATCGTGTTCAGATGTAGCAGGTGAGTCAGCGCACAAAGTTGAGTTGAGTTCAGTTTCCGAAGCTCGCTCATGTTCACAGCGGGGCCATCGGGGGTCAGAATTCGGCAGCTTTGGTACTGACTGGTGTACACAACTGATTTTGTGTGCTGACTCACCTGCTGCATCTGAGCACAACACAATACAGGGGTGGGGCTTCAGAAGTCTCGGCTTGGAAGGGGTGGAGCTTCAGAAGTCTCGGCTTGGAAGGGATGGGGCTTCAAAAATCTTGGTCTTGGGAGTGGGTGGGGCTTCAGAAATCTCGGTCTTGGGAGGGGGTGGGGCTTCATAAATCTCGCTTGGAAGGGGGTGGAGCTTCATAAATCTCGGCTTGGAAGGGGGTGGGGCTTTAGAAATCTCGGATTGGAAGGGGGTGGAGCTTCATAAATCTCGGCTTGCAAAGGGGTGGGGCTTCAGCAATCTCGGCTTGGAAGGGGTGGGGCTTGAGAAATCTCGGTCTTGGAAGGGGGTGGGGCCTAGAAAAATCTCGGCTTGGAAGGGGGTGGGCTTCAGAAATCTCGGTCTTGGCAGGGGGTGGGGCTTTAAACTAGTTATAAGTTTAGCTCCGGAGATGAATAAAACTGGACTTGACATGAGAGAGTCAGGTGGAGCTACAAACTTTCTGTAGCTGTTAAAGGGGCAGGACAAAGCAAAGCCGCACTCCAGACATTATAAACCAAGAGTTTACACAAGCTCAGCTGTTCAGCTATAACTCTGAGAACTTTTTTGTTAAAGAAACTGCACTATAGAGACTATGAACTCCTTCACAGTGAACTTGAATGCTCAAATCTTTGTTACTATCAGTGCACTTTCACTCAGACACTTCAGACATGTTGATGTTCATATAGTACAGAGTCTTGCAAAAGTATTCATACCCCTTCATTTTCTTATGTTTTGTTATGTTGCTGCCTTTTATTATCCTGCTTTAATTGACTTTTTCCCAAACATTAATCTACACTCCATAAACCATCATGACAAAGCAAAAACAGAATTGTCACAACTGCATAAATTTATTCAAATAAAAAAATAATTAATAAAACAAATCGAGCGCAGCATTAGTTCAGTCAGGCCATGGAGGCATAGGCTGCGACCAGCTGATGCGGTCAGCTGTCAAATCGCTCCAATCACTACCACTCACTTATTAGACTCAGGACTTGCAACCCTCCCTTCCTCCCCATTATAAGCATGAGCATATTACCATACACCTTCTGGTTCTCTTCTTCTTTGTTTCAGATCAGCTAGATAGCTGGCATGGACCTTACTGCTGAGAGACATTCATCTTCATAACCAAGCTACAGGATAGACGTCCCGCTGCCCCATCTACACGATTACCACTGTTCGCTTTTAAAGACATTAATTGTCTTAATTGTCATTTATTTCCAAGCTGATGGTTCCGGGGGTTAATGTGTGCTTCCTGTCCGAACTGAAATAAGTACATTGCACTAAATATTAGCTAAATATTTAGGTTAAGCACCTTTACAGCCTCAATATTTTGGTGCATTGAGTGTTTCTTCTACTCTGATGAGTCCCTCAGTAACTGCTGCTGTAAAACAGCCACAAAGCATCAAACTAAGTTCAAATTCTTAGTGTGTTTTTATGTGTCTTCGCTGAAGAGAAGATTGAGTTTGGCCACATTGCAATAAAGCCCAGATCGGTGGAGTGTTGGAATGATGTTTGTCCTTCTGTATATTTCTCCTATCTCCACACATGATGCTGGAGCTCAACTAGAGTGACCATCAGGATCTTGGTCAACACACTAACAAAGCCCTTCTCCATCAATTGCTTAGTTTGGCCAGGAGGCCAGCTCTATGAAGAGTCCTGGTTGTTTTAAACTTCTTCATGCACTACATGCTTCTGTGAACCTTCAATGAAGCAGAATACTTGTCTGAACTCTTCCACGGAAGTGTGGCTAGACGCAAACCTGTTTCTGAGCTCTACAGGCAGTTATTTTGACCTCAGAGCTTGGTTTTTGCTCTGATATGCATTATGATCTGTTAGACCTTTTATTAAGACATGTTTGCCTTTCCAAATCATGCCCATTCAATTGAATATGCCACAGGTTAACTTCACTCGAAGTGTAGTAACATCTATAAGCAAAATGAATACTCCTGAGCTAAGTTTCAACTGTCCCAGATAAGGGTATGAATACTTATGCAATGGAATCTTTTAAGTGATTTTAGTAAATATACCTTTTTTATTTTATAACAAATATTAAAATAGATTACATTTATTTTAAAAAGCTGACAGTAAAAATGTATAAGCACACTCTTAAATCAGATTTGACAAAATGTAATTTGGTAGCCTTTTCAGCTAATTATGACAATAAATACACAGTTCAAAATGAGGACAGACTCTTTGACTTTTTCTGGCTGTCAGTCTTTGTGTATCATGTTTATTGTTGTCATAATGAACTGCACCGGTGATCATTCTCATGGGATATGTGCACTCTAACACAAATCAGTGGAACATGAGCTCGATCTGTGAACATGTATTTCTACACGCTTGTACATCGCTGCTGGATCACATCATACAAATGCTCTTCTAAACATCACAATACAGAGATTTCTGACAGAGAAGAGCTGGAGAACTCAATCAGGATCTACTCATCCGTCTATGAAACACAGTTGAACTGACGGCTGTTTTCTGGAAGACAGAGAATCTACCATCCTTAAAATCACTGAAACTTTGACCCTACAAATTTAATTATGTGATTCTTTTAACAAAACCAATAAAATAATGTTACACCACTATTGTTGATGGTGTTTATTTCTAATAAACTGATTGCCAAAACAGTTTTGTGAATTTCTTAAAAATAAAAATAAAAAAGGAAGATGAAATAGCCCTAATCCTCATTCAGATTCATATTTCTGTTGCTTGCAATAAAATGAACAATAACTACAATAAAATATGAATAAACTGTGTCGTTACAGCTAATTGCCTTGGTAACCGTTTCATTTAGTTTAATGTACTAACATTAAATTTAATTAAACTAAACCAAGCAAATAAAAAAATAACAAATAACACAATTGTAAATAACATGCCTCATCTTCGTTTAGCCTGCTGAAAAGTTTACTTTGTTACAGAGCGACCTCTGCTGCGCAATTGGCTAATAGATTTTTGCAATGACATTTTCCATTAGTTAAAAGCAAGAATGATGCTCCCGTTAATACCAGTAAAGCTGCTTTTAAAACGATCTGTAATGTTTTGTTTAAAGCGCTATATAATTAAATCTGAATAGACACATGTGGGATCTAGATTTACTTTGCTTTAGTAATGACTTGCTACGTTTTAAATATGATACACGTGCTATAACATTCTTTTCTTTCCATTAATTTAGCAGTATTTGCACATGCATCTTACATTTTTTTTTTTTTTAAATCTACTTTGCATGTTACTGTAAATTAAAACATCATGCAAACCCATTCTAACGTACACAAAGTTAGGTAGGACTTTAATGCATAATTGCTTTTATACCAACAACATCTCATGATTTCACTTTGCTTAAGTAATAACTTCCTACGTTCTATATCTGATACACGTGCAATAACTGTCTTTTTTGCATTCATTTTGCAGTATTTGCACATGCAACTTACATTTCTTTACAAAAAGTATCTCTCTCTCTCTCTCTCTCTCTCTCTCACTCTCTCTCTCTCTCTATATATATATATTTGCATGTCACTGTAAATTAAAACATCATGCAAACCCATTCTAACATACATAACGTTAGGTAAGACTTTAATTCGTATAAGCTTGGATACCAACATCTCGTGATACCAAGCTGCATGCCCTTCTTCCATCCCATCATCCCGTCTATTCTTCGCATGGAAGGTTCCAGCGCCGGAGCTCGAGAAGAAATAAATTAAACTTGAGTTGACACATGTTGGATCTAGACTTAATTTGCTTTAGTAATGACTTGATACGTTCTATATCTGATACACGTGCTATAACTTTATTTTCTTTTTTTCTATTTGCACATGCATCTTACATTTCTACTCTATTTGCATGTTACGGTAAATTAAAACACCATGCAAACCCATTCTAACATACACAAAGTTAGGTAGTAGCCTACTTTAATTCATAATTGCTTGGATGCCAACATCTTACTTTGCTTTAGTAATAACTTGCTACGTTCTATATCTGATACAGTGCTATAGCTGTCTTTATTTTCTTTCTTTCTTTTTGCGTAAATTTTTCAGTATTTGCACATGCAACTTACATTTCTTGAAAAAAAAAAAAAACTACTTTGCATATCACTGTAAATTAAAACATCATGCAAACCCATTCTAACATACATAACGTTAGGTATGACTTTAATTCATAATTGTTTGGATACCAACATCTGTTGATACCATTCTGCATGCCCTTCTCCCGTCTATTGTTCTCGTGGAAGGTTCCGGCGCCGGAGCTCGAGAAGGTTCTGGAGCACCGCGGTTTATATAAGAGCGACAGCGCGCGCTGCGCTCAGCAGCAGTACAACAGTCACACAAGCAGAGAGACGAACTCAGCGACACAGCGCGCCGGCTTTAACTCTTCCTTTATTCCTGTGAGTATCCTCACACTCATAACGTACACGAATACAACCACGAAGATTTATTTGAGGTGTTCTCTCTAGAGCCATTCATTAGTGTAAAGGACAGTTTGAGTACCACGTTAGCTTTCAAGTAATAACAGTCCGTTGTAATTAAAGTGACCGCGTCTATTAACCTTCTCTAATATTGTTTTATGCGACCTTCTCTAAAATTGTTTTATGCGACCTTCTCTAATATTGTTTTATGTAACACATATATGTTTAGTGGCATTATTAAACACTGTATTTAGCTTTAATGTCTTTTAACTGTCCTAGGCATGACTGTTGATATGTTGTGTTTCTGTAGCTGATTCTGTCAAAGATGGTTCGAGAAACCGGCTTCTACGATCTGCTCGGCGTCAGTCCCAAAGCCTCGCTGGACGAGATCAAGAAGGCATATCGGAAACTGGCGCTGAAATATCACCCGGACAAAAACCCGAACGAGGGCGAGAAAGTAAGCGGAGGCTGTGTCATGTTTCACGTCGACTTCTAAATACAGCGACAGAAACACGAGGAACTCTCTGGAAGTGTCCTGAACACTCCTGCGAGATGCGTTTCTAAACACGGCTTTGAGACCCATCCACATATATGGATGCAAATAGTTCATGATTTGCATTTGTTTTATTATTAGATTTTTTATTAACGTTTTTATTATTTTGAATGAAGCGGTAAACGGTGCAGAATCCATTGACAGTAATGGAAGAAGATAAAACAAAACAATTGAATTGAAGTATTTTGTTTAATGATTATATTTTATCTTATTTCATGTTGTTGCACTGTAGTATAGGGACCGATTCTCACTATTTACTAGTTTCTCATTAGCATGTCAATTATGAACACATTGGCTGTTTACTAGTAATTATAAAGCACATATCTTTCACATTTCAGGGTTTCTCAGCAGTGGAAGTCATCAGTTGGGATAATTTGAAATTGTCAAATTGACCGTCCCTCCCATAGACACTGCATTAGAAACACCCTCACTTTAGAGTTAACTAGTCATTGCTTTTTTTGTTTTTATTTTGTAATTTGATGCAAAGGTGATATAATGCAAAGTATAGTGTTTTACATGTACATGCATATGCATTTAAAAAAAATCTAAATATAAAAAAAACTAAAGGATTTACGATGCTGATGAATGTTAAACGCGTATATTCAGTCTTGTGAAAAAAAAAATAACATCTATAATATTATAGAAACTTCATTTTCAGGAAAGTTGCTTTGCAACAATTTGAATCATAAAAAGCACTATACAAATAAAATTGAATTGAATTTCATAACACTTGCATAACACAGGCAGCAAAATAGGAGATTAATTACAGCAAAAGTTGTAGTTTACCTTAAAATAAAGTGTGACCATGTTGTCTTACTTAGATATTTGTTGGGATTTTAGAGAAGGAGACATAAATAAAAACAATGGCGAACAAAATTACAAACAATCAAATATATGAATAAATAAAAATATTAAGTAAAAAATTAAGCAATTTAAAAGATAGTATATAACAGTACAGGATAATAGACTCGTGATGGGAAGTGGGTTTATGCATGCATTATTAAAATGAATCTCTTTCCTTCCCTCCAGTTTAAACTAATATCACAAGCCTACGAGGTCCTGTCCGATCCCAAAAAGAGGGATTTGTATGACCAAGGAGGCGAACAAGCCATAAAGGAGGGAGGCATGGCAGGAGGAGAATCTCCCATGGACATTTTCAACATGTTCTTCGGCGGCGGAGGCAGAATGCAGAGAGAAAGGAGAGGTATTTAGTCTTAAATACAGTTTATGCACTTTAATGTTTCAAATCCTGGTGGTTGGTAGCTAATACGGCGTGCTATCTGTTTTCTTTATTCAGGTAAGAATGTGGTTCACCAGCTGGGAGTCACACTGGAGGAATTATACAATGGCTCGACAAGAAAACTTGGCCTTCAGAAGAACGTGATCTGTGAGAAATGTGAAGGTAAGAAGGTTGCAAGAGTTCCTTTAACGGGAAAATTGTTCTAATAATATTGTAATCCAAAATGATCTGTCTTGCAGGTTATGGAGGCAAAAAAGGCACAATTGAAAAATGCTCAACTTGCAAAGGAAGAGGGGTTCAGGTCCAGGTGCAACAGATCGGACCGGGAATGATCCAGCAGATCCAGAGCATGTGCTCCGACTGCCAAGGACAGGGAGAGAGGTTCAACTCCAAAGACCGCTGCAAGAACTGCAATGGACACAAAGTAGAGCGCAAGAAGAAGATTCTTGAAGTCCATATCGACAAAGGTAGAAGAACATGACGTTTGCTGAATTCCAGGCGCTTCTGTAATCTAATGAAGTATACTAATAATGGTCTTTATCACAGGTATGAAGGACGGCCAGAAGATCACATTCAGCGGAGAAGGAGATCAAGAGCCTGGACTGGAGCCTGGTGATGTTATAATCGTACTGGATTTGAAAGATCACCCCGTCTTCCAAAGACAAGAAGACAACCTGATGATGAAGATGAAGATCAAGCTGGTGGAGGCGCTCTGTGGGTTCAAAAAGACGATCTGCACGCTAGATAACCGATCGTTGCTCATTCACTCACCTCCAGGTATGTCCTATATGCTATTTATACGTGCGTAATATTCAAGTGATATTTCATTTGATATTTAGGACATCAGATTTCATTCTTCTTTTTATTTTTTAGGTCAAGTAATAAAGCCTAATGATCTAAAATGTATTCATAATGAGGGCATGCCTGTGTACAGAGACCCTTATGAGAAAGGGCTTCTCATCATAAAGTTTGAGGTAAGTCAGTACTTAATTACATTACTAATAACATGTTTTATTATTTTTATTTCAGTAATTTCAGTTAGTGCTTGTTTTTTTTTGTCAATTTGCACCTTCAAGAAACAAACCATAAATCGATGGCCTACTGCCAAAAAAAGTAATTACTAATAATTAATTGAAATCATTGGGGGGGGGGGGGGGGGGGGTAGACAATTTATTCTTGATTTGTGATCATTAAAAATCTTACTATTATTATATTTTATTCTATTTCTTTCATTACTATTTGGACTTAAGTTAAACATTAAATATACTTTTAAAAAACATTACATATACATTTAATTAGCTCTAAATTAATTAGACAATCTATTATACTGAAAAGAACGTAAAAAGAAATGTGTGATTATCATTATATTTATATATAAACATATATATATATATATATATATATATATATTAGCATCTTTTAGGAACAAAAATTTCTTGCGGCTAAAAAACCCATTTCTAATTAAATAAAGTTATTTAATATAATTAAATTTTCATCTCTTATTTTTATTTTTGAGTATTTTGCTTGGAATCCTCTATGAGAAAAACAAATAGCTTACAGCCAAATCACATTGGAGAAATTTTTTTTAGTAAATAATAAATAATGGAGGATAAAAAAAGAAAATCACGTGTGAAAGCAAACAGTGACTGAATTATAATTTGTGCTGGGAGCATCACATCTTACTGAAGCCTTTCTGTTCTCTCAGATCGAGTTCCCAGATAAACACTGGCTACCTGAGCACATGCTGCCTGACCTGGAGAGGCTACTTCCTGTCAGAGAACATATCATGATGTCAGATGATATGGAGGAGGTGGACCTGTGTGAAGTAGACTATGAAAGACAGGAGAGAAACCGCAGCGGTGAAGCCTACGATGAAGACGAAGGGCCCAGGCATGGTGGCGTCCAGTGCCAGACTCAGTAAACGTCATGGAGAAGAAACACTGGAGCAGTCCTCGTGTCGCTGCACATGTAAACTCAATATTAGGCTGGTTTAATGTAGTTCGTGCAGAGCTATACGTACAGCAAGAGTTTCCTCACCAAGCCTTACGAAACGGACCACTTTCTTTCATTGCAATTGTTCTTTCTGAAGCGTCCTAGGAGGAACCAGGAGTGTTTGG
Source organism: Carassius auratus (assembly GCF_003368295.1). Lineage (NCBI taxonomy): Eukaryota > Metazoa > Chordata > Actinopteri > Cypriniformes > Cyprinidae > Carassius > Carassius auratus. Next base: position 13,493,776 of record NC_039267.1, read on the forward strand.
CAAAAAACACCAGAAATGAGTATTAACGGACATTCAATTAAAGCAACTATTTTGGATAAAAATGTCATTTACAAATGGTATTTAATAGTGACGGAAATGTGCATGTAAACTATTATTTATGTTCGAGTATGTTGACTTTTGTATGTTATTCTATAGATGTGCTTTGGTCAAGAGCGGGGGACGCATTTTTCTGCCAGTTGAAAATCTGTATTTGTATATTTTCTAAGAATGAGACACACCATATATTTAATGTGTTGTTTCTTTCTTTTCACAAATCAAACATTTCATTAAAATTCCTCCTTAAATATACTGTACATAATTGCAACTGAATAAAATCAATCTCAAAGATCTTTCCAATGTAAAAGTCTGTTTATAGTATTCTAGCTAATTTTATATTGTACACAAACCCTCTCATACGATTTATAGCCTAGGGTCGGTGAGATAATTATAAAGTTTTACAAGAAAATACACAGGGATACATCAAATTGATCAAAAGTGATATTAAGAACAGGAAAAAAAAATCCACTTAAAGTGTTTTTTGAACCCTCTATTTAAAAAAAACAACAATGAAAAATAGCTTCCACAAAAATATTAATCGGGAACTGTTTTTTTTTTTTTTTTTGTATGTATAATATGAATAAAAAGTAAACTCAGAATGATTTCTGAAGGATCTTGTGACTGAAGACTCGAGTATTTGATACTTAAAATTCCATTTTACATCCCAGGAATAAATTATATTATTAAACAATTTAAAATATAACAATTTTATTGTAAATTATAATAATATTTCACTAGATGTCTATATTTTTAATCAAATAAACAGCCTTGCTGAGCACTAACAGAATTAAAATATCCTTGTTATCCTCTAAAGTTTGAATGATAATGTTGATGGTTTCTTAACTACAAAATATAGATGTTAAAGATTACATAAGATGAAATCATGGAGCATTGCATGAGCTGAGAAATGAAATGCACTGACTGTTCTGGAAATGTTTGAATTCAGTTGGAGGATGCAGCTGTATCATGCAGAAGAAACTTTATTCAGAAGCACTGAACTGATAGCACGGTAGAAAGAACCTGCCATGCACCATTCATTATCACATTATTCAAGATCATTCATTGTAATCAATGAAAAGTAAGGCATTAAGAAGATGCACCACACCTTCTTCATCCTCCTCAGTGTTGCTTTCTTCTGAAAGAACAACCTATTTGAAAAAAAGAAAAGAAGTAGCTTAAGATACTGTATCAATTATTTTGATTTATAGACAGGCTGGATGTTATACAATCACTCAGCAAACACACACCTTCGGTCAGCCTTGCTTTTCCTCCTGTGGGCTGGCAGAGCACTGTTGAACACCCAACACACAACACAACCGTCTGCGCATGACTGAACACAGTCGTGATCTTATAACAACCTGCATAAAGAGAAGCAGAAAAGATTACATTTCCTACAAGTGATAAGACAAACAAATGGTTCTTCTAAAGATCTCAAACCTGGGCACTTCACATCCATGAAGTACGAGTTGGGACTCTGCACAAGCCTTTTCTTCTTATGCTGCCTTCTCTCAAAATCAAAGGACGGGTTCAACAGATCTTTGGCCAGCTGGCAAAAATATAGTTAAAATATTATTCTTATATATATATATATATATATATATATATATATATATATATATATATATATATATATATATAAATAAATAAATAAATAAATAAATAATGTAAACATTTACATTTTCAATACTTTTAGTTAGAATTTAAATATTTACACAATTATATATATATATATACAAAGCAGCAGCAGAATATATAATATATATAAAAATATATTAATATTTAAAATTACACAAACACACAAACATATACATATATATATATATACATATACTGAAAATATTGACATTTTCAATTTGAGTTTTTGACATTTCAAATATTTACATAAAATCACATTTAAACATTTACGTAATAAATGTATGTCAATTATATTTCATTCACACACCCCATAAATGTTACTAATACACACACACACACACACACTCTCTCTCTCTCTCTCTCTCTCTCTCTCTCTATCTCCAACAATATGACAGTCATTTTACTCTCTTAGCTATAAAATCTACAATCTAGGCAACACAACATTTATGAAGGCACTACCGTAATATCATTACAAACTGACACTGTGTTTCTTTGCACACGAAAACAACTGTTCAACAGCCATATTGATCACTCCCATCACTGTCAGTCTGAAAACTATAAAACCTTACTTTTAAAAAGACAAATAAGACATGAATCTTGTCCAGCCTCGCGTTTTACTCGGTGCCCTGAAACAGTTTAAACATGTCTCGTGTCAAGTGAAACATTAGGCCCTCTCTGAACCTGCGCAGCGCCACGTGAAATCACAAACTTTCCAATGTTTACCGCACGGTTAAAACAATCAACAACCGGAATAACAGACGACAGAGCATATATGAACAGCTGTCAAATGCGAGAATCGTTGTCTAGTTGAGCACACGCACTTACAGGCATTGTCGGGAGCTGCTGATAATCGCATTCGTGGCTCTGCTGCTTTGAGTGTTTTTCCTCGAGTCTCTAGATGACTGCAAGAGTTGCCAAGTTCAGCTTCATAAAGCACATCTGAAGAGACATGCCCAGGCATGCTCCACAATAAAACACGCCTTTATACATTAGACCCTATAAAACCTGACAACATTACAGGGATTTCCCGAATATTACATCAGCTCGACAATAAGTGATAGCGAAATGATGCTATCGGTCACCTTATAGGCTATATCTCAACAAAGAACACTGACGGAAATCAGCTCTGGGACATGATGTGATGATTATATTAATAATAATAATAATAATAATAATAATAAGAAGAAGAAGAAGAAGAAGCTGTACAATTACAATTTTGTAATTTAAAAGAAAGAAAGAAAGAAAGAAAGTCAACCTTGTGGGTGAATTGTTCCCGTATTGGCAACCTTGATAGTCATAGTGGGGCACCTACTGTTTTTTATTAGCAGCCATCCACACGGGATGCATTTCGTGGTGAATTTTTTATTTATTTATTTATTTTTGCGTTATTATGTATTCTTATTCGAATGCAGTGCAATATTTGAGTAACCCTGTACCTACTATTTAAATTCAGCTGGCAGATCTTGTGACTTCGCCCCCTAACGGTTGTTCAATGGCAGCACCATTAGCATTATTTTCAGTTCTGGACAGTTAATGTACAAGAACTGTTATCGAATATATGAAGCACATGATCCATTTGTTGTGTTAATTATTATTGATTCATGAGTTGTTTATATTTGGAAATTGGAATTTCTACGTCTTAATAGTATTAACAAAAAATTTAAATGCAATAGTTAAAGAAAGGGTATGAAAAGATCAAATACATAAAAGCTTTATAATAATTTAATTATTTTTATTTAAACAGTAAAAAGTAATTATTATAAATGTGCCTTTAAAAAAATAAAAACACTTACTGGTCTGCATCTCGAGACAAAACAAAGACACTTTTATTTCGTTGAAACATCTAAGACTTACATTTTAGTCTGGGACAAGGTTTAAGCCTTGTCTGTGAAACCGGGGGTTAAGACAAAATTATTTATTCTTAGTGTTACGTATCAAATCAATGTATCAGTATAACATATTTAAATATGTTTTAAGAGTCTACACTAGAATAATTCTTTTAAAACCTTTTTTTCTTTCTTTCCGTATCACTGACTGTCCTCCTAGAAACTACACTGACCAATCACGCAGCAAGCACGCGCTGACGTCACACCACGAGGCTCCGCCCTTGCCAAAGACGCATGACTTGTCTGTCAGTGCCTCGAACAAGGGAGACTGTACACTGTCAGTCAATAAGGAAACACCGGCTCGGTAAATGGCGAAGACCTACGATTACCTCTTCAAACTCTTGCTAATAGGAGACAGTGGAGTGGGAAAAACATGTCTGCTGTTCAGATTCAGCGAGGACGCGTTTAACACCACCTTCATCTCCACAATCGGTCAGTTCACCGGTGATCTGGGTTGAAGGTATTGGACTGTGTCCCGTTATGTGCAGGACAGTAGTGCTCAGATGCAGTAAATCTGTTCTAATTCAGTTTCTAGGGGCATTTGTATTGATAAAGTACGTTTAAAAACCACCTGTGTTTTTTAAAAATCAATAATGTGATTATGTGTAAAACTAAAACATCTGGATTCATTTACAAATGCATAGGCCTTTGAGTACATACAACTGTTAAGCTTGTTATTGACAAATACTTATTACACATACACACACACGCACTTTATTTGTTTAAATTAGTAAATCTGTATCTGTTTTAATATAAAACTAGTATTAATTAGTATTAGTATTAATATATAGACATCTATATCTAGACATCTATCTATATTTGCCTTTATATATATATATATATATATATATATATATATAGATAGATAGATAGATAGATAGATAGATATGAGTTAGGTAGTCTGCTCTGGAAACAATGCCGTCAGCTCTGTAAAGGTGTGAGAGTCATATTTTGCTGACCAGAGCTGTATCTACTTTTATCCTGTGAAACCCGTTCACTAGTGGCCTTACAAGCTCATACAGGAGACTACACAAGGGAAACATAAATGGTGTATTGAGTTATATGTATTCATTTTGTGTTCACGCTGGTGGACTCAAGCCACTCAGTACATTGCTGATAGATGTTTTGTTGTAGACCTTTTTAGAAAAATTCTGGTTCCAAATGGGGCTTTTCAAAGCAGAAAAGAACCATTCTGGGTTCTTTAGTGAACAGTTCTTTAAAGAACCAATTTTTTTTAGTGTAAAGAAGATTTTAATAATGTAAAGAAATCTTTTACGATATAAAGTACTGTGAAGGTTTTTTTATGGAACCATGGAAGCTGATAAAGAACCTTTATTTTTATGAGTGTGCAGTATATGATTCAAATGACATCTACTTTTAAATAAAAAACAAGTATAAGTGTCAAAATTATATATTTTTAATATCTTAAAGAAGTACATTTATCTTGCGTTAAAGATTTTTAGACAGGATACTGCATGAGAAAATAATTTTGCAGTGTGTGTGTGTGAATGTTGCACAGTTGTCTTTCGCCTGCCTGCACAGAGAGTTTAGTCATTTCCTTTGTCAGTTTTTCCATCTGATTAAAACGTCACCAACGCCTTCTCTGCCTTTGTATGCAATGCTGTCTTGCAATAGGGTCTCTGAGCCTTGACTTTCTTTCAGACTTTAGTTGTATTTGCAGCCTGTTTATCAGTTACAATCCCTGGTGAAAAGCAGCAGTTTTGCTGAAAGTGTTGATGTTGGGATGCTAGAATTCGTCACGGTCAGTCTGCATGAACAACATTTTGGTGACAACATCAGGACGGGGTGCTGGGGAAAGTACGGTTCCTTTGTGCGAGGTCATAGTAGACTTGACCATGAACAGAGGGCTGTACTGTTTGAATCCCCATCATGCTCTCGTGGTGTTCACTCAGCCCATCTCAGCATTCTTCCGCCAATGCAGCCGAGCATTTGACTGGCATCTGCCTTCTTGTGCCAGGACGTCCATGACCCCAGTTGTGGCCACTCTGCATTCTTCCCCGCACTCCTCTGAGCGTCCCACCTCCGCTTCCTGTGACAGCGTGTGTGTCTCTCAGGGTTGTAATATTGCTTAACAAAGTTGCTTTGGCTAGATAAGTGAATGTAAATGTCATAGCTATGTTTCTACCCACATATTTATATGCACATTTTGGGATATCGCATACAAAATCTGGATGGAAACGCCAAGATGCACATAAATGTTTAAAAATGTGCAATAAAAATGAATGCACTCAACTAAACCTGTTGAAAAAAATATATGTATAAAGGTATGTTTTGAAGAATGGCTGCTGGTTTGAGCTGGTCCTAAGCAACTGGCTCCTACTCAGGACCAGCTTAAACCAGTTCATGACCAGCTAAGAACCATCTTAAACCAGCTCAAACTAGCAGCCATGCTTCAAAATATACCTATCCAGCATATGCTGTTTTTTGTTGTTGTTTTTTTTTAACAGGGAAGTAGGATACATTTCTTATCCAGTATGAAAACATGTGATGGAAACACTTTAACCAAATAAATTCCATTGTGCACATCAAAAAAGACGTGACTTTGCGAAGGGACATCATACCTGGATCTCATTGATGGATTTCACTGCGAAGCATCTGAAATGATAGTTTTGTCATTCTACAATGCTTAGTATAGTCAAAGTGCTTTGTTATAATTAACTCCCAGAACTGCGTTTCCAAACATCAGGCTCCGAAAATAAGATAACATGACCGCGTTTCGTCTGCATGCTATGAAGCTTGTAATTTTTTTGTATACAAACATAATTATATATACAGTGCCTACTCCTACTGAAGCAAATTAAAAATGTCTTTGTGATATTTCGCGCAAGTTAATCAGGAAGTGATGGTTTTGTTCTTTTCAACTCACTGGAAGGAAACGGTGCTTTATTTGCAAATGTTTTATGCAACATTCCAATTGTCCTAAATATTTCTACAGGGTTTTAAAAAAATGCTGGGTAGCTAGTGTTTTGTAAGCGTTTGGCCAATCAGTGGACCTTTATTTATCTCTTTGATTTCTCTTTGAGTTTCTACTGAATGCCACATTTTGCATCATCTGAATCCTCCATCTTGATTGATTTATTGATTGGAAATCGCTCATCTCTCAACACCATCAATAGGCTTGAGATGTCATATATACAGAGCAACCTAAAATGTTGAGTTTGTTGTTGCGTGGCACACAGCATTTGTGTGAAGCAACCTGGAATACAGAAAAAAAAGCAATTTTCCACCAACCAGCAGGGCAAAAGATGTCTAGAGGAGCAGCTTAACCCCAGGAACTGGAAACAAGTCATTATATCTTCACCACTGCCGTGCAACATTGATTGTACCATTGATTCCGTGTGGTGCCAGTCACTGAAGATCTGACGATGTTTCTCTTTTTCTCTGTTGCCAGGAATTGATTTCAAAATCAGAACTGTTGAGCTGAATGGGAAGAAAATCAAGCTGCAGATATGGTGAGGCGTTTGTCTGTCATGAGTATGCAGCGATATGTCCTGTTTTATTTGCGTCCCGTTATGTCATTTACACTTCATCTTCAGAGATATTTAAAGCTGTGTAAACTGTTGGTGTTTTATTCACATCTTAAAAAGACTGTCTGAATATAGAGAACTCAAGTTTTTGCCCTTAGGCAGAGTTTTGTTGCTTGTAAGTAGCTCTGAAGCTATTAAGCTATTGTAGGCTTCTAATAAAAAGTTTAAAAAAAGACACACTTTTTAATAAAGCTGTGACTTAAAACATTTAAAATATATTAGCTTTGTAATAGCTAAATGTACTATTAAATAAGTCCAGTATATAATCAAGTACAGTGTAATCAAGTACTTAAGTAATTGTGTACTTTTTAAAGCACACCAAATAGTAATTAAATGAATGATTATAACTAAACGTATGTTAAAGTAAAACTTTTAATTTGACTTCATTACAGAGTAAACCTTTTGAAAGTGTGTTAAATTCACTTAAGTGGATTTTTATTTCAGGAAGATTATATTATCTCCAAGTAATATACTATATAAGTGCACATTCAGTACGGTTAAGTGCAGTTTCTTTCCCATCTAAACTACACCTTGCCTGTGATTAGCAAAAACAATGCTGATATATCAGTTAGAACTCCTAAACACAGACACCTGGTGAAAACATCCATTTAATTTTTTTTTTAATATGTCAAATAGATGATAATATGTAACTATAAATGGACAAATACGTAAGTAATTTATCATTCTGGATTCCCATTAGCTTGCAAGTTTAACAGTTAGCAGTGAAGCTTTGTGTAGCTCCTCAATTCAACTGCTAGCATACCAGTAACCTGCTATCATAGCATTTCACAAGCCCATTAGTTTGCTAGTTTAGCATACCACTAGCCTTTAAGTCAAATTTAGAAATTTAGCCACTTAGACAAAGCTTAGCATACTTTAACGACACATATACACAAGTTACTAGACTACACTGGCTAACATGCTAATATAGCATATGGCTAGCCCATTAACCTGCGAACTCTTAATAGTCTTTGTTTGTTTATCTGTGAAGACTGATGAGTAAGAAGGAGATCACATTACACATTGTGGCTGGCCTTCCTGCTAACAGTCATAATGCGCACGCACCCTGTCCCGTTAGGTGACTAATGAAGGATGAGACGTGCAGATGATAGTGTCATGGACAGGCTGTACATCCGTACCGCTCTCTCTCTCTCTCTCTGTCTACAGGATGTTTATATTAAAAGCTTGCAGAGAGCAGGGTGGGATTCACTGTAAACGAATGTGAAGTGTTGAGCCAGAGCAGGGTGACCGAGCAAGGAAGGAAGAAGGATGCATATACTTTTTGTGTGTGACTGTCTGTTTGTTTTACAGGGACACAGCAGGACAGGAAAGATTTAGGACGATCACCACGGCGTACTACAGAGGCGCTATGGTAAACACCACTGGCTACTACTCATGTATATGTGAAAGTGAGGATCATTGAAGATGGATGTTTCATATTTCCGCTTGCTGTGTTTTCAGGGCATTATGTTGGTATATGACATCACCAGTGAAAAGTCATTTGAGAACATTAAAAACTGGATCCGTAACATTGAGGAGGTAATACTGAAGAGGGATGTATTCACATATTGATTTGTGTTGTGTTTATATTTACATTATAAAACAGATTCGGTCCTGGTTTCTGATTACTGGTTACTACATGGCTGATCAGTCATATTAGGGGGCCATTGTATAATAGGATTGTTACCCACTCTATAAGTTTATATGACATATAATTAATTTGATACGTTTGTTAGAGAATTTAACTTGAAGGGCTGAACTTCTCAATTATTAATTTCAGCATGCATCGTCTGACGTAGAGAAGATGATCCTCGGAAACAAATGTGACATGAACGACAGGAGACAGGTGTCCAAAGAGAGAGGAGAGAAAGTGAGGCCTCTACTTAGAGTTTTCTGTACAAATAATAAATAATTAAAAAAGTAATTTAAATAAATATTTTAAAATAAGAATAACAAATAAAATGCCTTAATGTCATTCTTGTAACACTAGCTTTTTATTATAGATATAGTAATTTGAATCAGATATTCAGTATTTTGAGCGATACTGGAGCAGATTTTAATGATATATTTAGTATTTTTATGAAATATTTTATCTAGTAGTTTTTGTTTTGTTTCTTGTTAATAACTTTTTTTTTTTTTTCCAGTTGGCAATTGATTACGGGATCAAGTTTTTGGAAACAAGTGCAAAAACCAGCGTAAATGTCGAAGAGGCCTTTTTCACCCTTGCTAGAGACATTATGGCTCGACTTAGCAGAAAAATGGTGAGTGTTTCTTGAAGTTTTTTGTAAAACTGGCATTAAAAAAAAAGGAATAGTATTTTTCTAGTTAGAATTTATAATTATTTGTACAAAGGATTTATATATATATATATGGGTAAAAAAAATAAAAAAAACCGACATTATTTTATAACTGGTTATAACATTGTTTTATGATTGTACTTAGTTTGATTAAATGGAAACCCATTTCAGCCACTAAATAAAAATATTAAAAAGGGAATGGTGAATTTTTAAATCAAAATTTAAATCAAAAATCGCTCAAGTGGTTCTTTGATGTCATACACCGATCAGTCTGTGCAGCACCACTTCAAAGCCAACGCGACTATGGCCAGTGGTTCAACACGCCAAAGGGTTCACCCAGTTGGTTCAAAACGTGGATTAAGAAATGAAATGGCGCTGTGGGTTGCTCCGGTTTGAACAATTCTGATTTGTCTTTATCTTCTGGTTTGGCAAAATTGAACAAAACAGACAACATTGTGTCTAAAATAACACAATATTAACTTCTTAATGAACTGTTGTATGAGTATCACATTTGAACTTAGCCTACAGCTTGTGTGATCTTTCTTAAATATGTAATGTAAATATGAGACAAAATTTCAAAGGGGGCATTTGCCCTATATCTTGAATGTTAGGGATATTTTCTAGGCTCCATAATGCAGTAAGTTGTTGACCTGCCTCATATTGGTCATCAATCGACTGTATGAAATGGCAGATGATCCACATAGGTCTGGGACGGGGCAAGTGCGTTAAATGCGTTAATCATTTTAACGCATTATTTTCTCCATAATTAATTAATATAATTAACGTGTTAAATTAACAACCCTAATATATATGTATATATATGTTTAACAAAGCCAAATTAAAATGTTTCTATCTTTCTGTTGACTAGAATGAAGGTGGTCAAGGAGATCGTGGAGGGCCGGTGAAGATCTCAGAGAAGCGCTCGAAAAAGCACAGCATCTTTAAGTGTGCTCTTCTGTAACACTTTTACGGCAAGTGTATACAGTACGTTCACTCGCTGTGTGTCTGCAGCAGCCAGAAATGCTCTGCTGGTATAAGATATCACACGAGCACCTGCAAAGAGCTGGACTATCAGGCTTAAGAACAGATGAAGGTTCTTCTTTCCAAGCCCTTAAAGTCAAGATGGAACAGAGGAACGATGCAGTTTTGAGAGATTTAGTCAGTTCACTCAGTGGTAGAGTCACAATGGGAAACGTTTCCATTGTTGTGTGGTGATAATCGTGATGATTGTGTCAAAAGATGATGGATCAAATACAAATGTTTTTTTTTTTGTGTGTGTTATTGTAAAATATTCTTATATGGACACAGCACGTGCTGTCTTAAAACATTTGCTGCTGAAGGCTTAGATGTATCATGTACAGTATTTCTGAATTAGTCAGTGAATCTGCCTTGTTGTAATATGTGTCTTTTATACAGTATACACACTGTGTTCTTGCACTGGTTAAAAAAATTTAATAGAGAAAATCTGTAAAAGGCCATTTTTATGACCCCAGTGGGTTAAAAGCACTTGTGTTTTCAATGAGCCCTCCTCACAGGCACGTCCATGTATAGCACAGACGGACATCCATCCATCTGCAGGAAGGTTTCAAAGAACGAACATGATTGCTGTAGAGCAAGATGGGTGAAGGAACATCTTCAGGTCCGGTATCAAAGGGAACACGTCTTACTTGCCAAAATCACAGTCACCCATAGAAGATGTGTGTCCTGACAAAGCTAAACCTGTGAAATTGTTCCTGTGTTGTACTGTAGAAGTATAGCGTATATATTCTAATTCAGTCTAGCACTTATTTGTGACAATTTGTGACCTTTTTTGAATATGAAAATGATCATTAACTATTTAATTAGCATTTAAATTGATGTTTTAATTTGAAAACAGTCTGCTTGGCCATGTGAAATCAAGTATAGAGACTAGCGTCTTGTGTCAGTGCTACAGTATGTTTTGTATTTTGTAAAACAGGATAGCCACTAACGCATGTTTATAAAAACTTATTAACGAAAACTGACCTTTCCTATTCCAACTTGATATTTTTAATTTGAGCTCTTTTTCATTTTTTATTCAATGACATCCAGTGCATACGGTTACATACTCAATGTACAAGCAACCATTATTTACTGTTTACAATCTTTCACCATAGGCTCTTAAAAGAAACACACTGTTGCCAAAAAGTGGTATTTTGTGCTTTTAAAAATTTTATTTTATTTAATTCTTTGCTTGTAATGTGATTGTCTAGTTGTTTTAGTCAAAGATTGCAGGGTGAATGCAACTGGTTAATTCAGCATGCGTGAGACATTTTCGGTCTACTGTTTAAACTGCACTAATAGTTGTATCAGAAGAAGTAGCATAGATTACAGCAATAAAACGTCCCCATTTGGGAATTGTCTCCTCTGACTACTTGTGCTGATGTTGGGGACCTTAATGCCTTGTTACTGGATCTACTGTATTAATCTGAGTTGGACTGTTTGAATCTTCAAAATACATTTTTGGCGATTGTCATTTCACTTTGACAAATGTAGCATACCATGACCACCGATATTCAGATGGGACCATTGCTATGCATGTATTTTCTTTCATATTTGTGATTGTATGACCGAAGTTTTAAGAGGTGACACTGTGTAATTGGACTATATAATGCGACCTGTTTGCTGAAAATCTACAGTATGCTTATTTAAACGTTGAAACCTTAACAAAGAAAATGTGAACAAGAATTTGAAGTGTGGTTTTATTAACTGTAGACTTTTATACTACATATAACCAAAGTAAATACTGTATAAACTTGTCTTCAGCCTAATTTTTTTTATCTTGTGTAAAGTTCTTCTTTTTTCCCGCAGTTCATCATCCAGAACAGCAGATGGTGCTATAACACAGTCTTATTCCCACAATAAACAGAATGCACCACTCACACAACACGCTAACTCCAAACATTTAGCATTGAGGTAGACACATTTTTTTCCTTTGACTAGTTCAGTTTGCATAGCCTTACTTTTTAGCCCATAAAATGTAATAATACTGTCATTTTACCAGTCAAAAACATCTAAACCATAATATATAAAAGACACAATGAAAACCAGAGCAGTGAGCAGGGATACATACCGTCACATAATGTACTTTGTAAATTAAATAGACATGCTGATGGAAATACATGAAGTGCAAGAACACAAATAATGGATCGTTGATACTACGGCTTCAGAGATTTACTACTCTTAACTTGATCGTGACACCTGAGTGCATATTGTAAGTATATAGTGTTATAAGTGAATATACAAAATTGAATGTGTGTGTCATTCTTGTCTGTTGAATTTCTGTTCTTATTGGCCTCCCTCTGGAGTGTCTGGTCACAGTTTGTTTGATGGTGCATCGTCTGTTGTCCTCTGTGCTGGTTTACCTGGATCATCAAAAGAGTCCCCAAATGTTCCGGCAAGGTCTCTTTCACTGCTTGATCCGTGGGCTCTTTTCAGACTGTTTCCTAAGGACTTGCAAGGTTTTGTGGACCAGCTCTTAGATCTTCCAGGGAGGAACATTGTGTCTTCTGGCAGAAGCAGGTGGCTACCATCAGCTTGGACTTCAGAATCAAAGGGACTTACACCTGTTGGTACCTCCTCTGTTTGCTCTCTGTCTTGCTTCTCTGAACTCGCCTCCTTTCCAAGACCTCCTTCAGGTTCATCTGGTTCCTTTGTCACTTCCTGCTCAGTATCTTTCAGGCATTTGTCCACATTCTCACTCCCTTCTTCTTGAATTACCTGATTTACATCAAGTGATGCCTGTCTTCCAGTCGTTCCCGCTGAGTGTAGCTCTTCACCCTTTCTTATCCCATCTTCAATAAATGACTGACGCCGTTCATGATTCACCGATCCACCCGACCTGTCCATTGTCTTCTCCCCGTCTTGCATTCCCATCTCATCTATACTGCGTCTAGAAGAAACTCTCAGCATTTTTTGCTCAGGCAGGTCAGAATGTTTGTCTACCTTAAAACTGTTGCTAAATTGGTCAACCTGGTCTACCAAGGGTCTTACCATTGATACCTTTGGCATCTGACCGAACAGACTAGGGTTTACCTTGTTCTCGTAGCCAGCACTCCAACGTCTTGTAGCTGGAGACCCACCCATTCCTTCTCCTTCTTGATTTTGTTCTCTTCCACATACTTGATCAAATGAGGTTGTGCTCCAATACCTTCTTACAGTGGACGGGGATGTGCTTTGTATTTCTTTAGGATAGTATTTAAAAGCTTTCACCCTGTCTAGAGGGTAGGAGGTAGTGGCCTGAAGTTTTGCTCTCTCCATCATCAAGGCTTCTTTCACTGTGGCTCGATCTGAAGAATTCTGGTTGTCTGGAATGGTAGATTTTGTTGATTCTGGCTTTGTCCCTTCAACCTCGACTTCCTTATCACAAGGGAAGATTCGAATGTCCACACATGAGCCAAGGCGTCTTTTTACCCCTGGAATATCCACCTCTAGATTCTGGCCATATTCCTTTGTGTTGAGGTTTGTAGTGCTTATTGTTTTACTCAGATCTGCCTCTTTCTCTTCAGGTGGACGGTCATCAACACCCAGGTAATAGCGGTAGAGGCTGTACCCATCAGCACTGTTGATGCTACTGTGACGTTGGAGAGAGGAGGGGTCACAAATAGAGGAGGCCGATGAGCGTGTCCGGGTGAGTTCAGAGTGGTCGATTCCCACCAGTCTTTCCAAGGCATTCACCATACGGCCATTAATGTCCTCTAGCTGGGACAAACGAAGGTCCACTGTCTGAAGGGAGGCCTTCATTGTGTTCTCCCTCTCATTCACCTCCTCAAGACGCATGGACATGTTCTCCACCCTGAGCATGAACAAGAAGACTGTGTAAATGTGATGATTGAATAGATAAGAAGTTTGCCGACTGGGGTTTAAGAGATTTACCAGTATTCCTGTACTTAAATCACCTTTCATTTGTAACTCTGATGCGCTCATCATTTGAGGACTGTTGCTCATCTTCTTTCTCCCTGAAATATTCCTCCACACATTGCTCCTCAAACTCATACAGCATCTTCAGCTCTTCCGGGGTAAGAATAAGCTCTTTATGCATAAAAAAAGACATAGAATACAAGCAAATATTTATCTCATGATCTTTCACTACTAACTTGGAACACCTGCATCTTGATCATTTATAATTTGGTTTAATTATTATATGAAACTTACTCAATCCTTTATCCTTTTCATCCAGTTCTCCCTCCTTTTTCTTGTTACAGCGGCAGCAGAGTTTGCGAATAAGGATGTAGAGGTGGCTAAAAATAATCAGTGGTGGAGGCAGCACAGGCCTGTCGTGGAAGGTCATGATGAGCTGATATCTCTGAAACTTCCACACCTGGTTCGAAATGGACTTAACCTCAAAGAATGTGTTGCTTTAATGAGACAAAACACAGTAGTGAATCAGCACCACTGAACTGTTAAAAGATATACACCAATGAAGACGTTTTTTTGTGAAGACCAATGGCCACAAATTGTTTGTTTTTTACATGCTACAAATGAAATAAGTCATCAAACCCATGAAATGGTGGCATTCTTACTTGAAGACAGCAATGAGCAAATTCACAAGCAGGATGTTGGCCACTAACAAATAACAGGCCATGATGGCTGGAGTCAACCAGGCTCCCGGGATGCAGGGTGGAAGCTTTTTCCCATCCTCATCATATAAGTTTTCTCCACAGGGGGCTGTTTAAAAAAGCTTTCTTGTTACATTTTAGCATCAACAATCAATCTGTTCTGCATTCACAACAATTCCAATGCCGTTATACCAAAAGTAAGGTTATTTTTCATGAAAACAGTGTTTATCATTGTGTCAAATGTTTATAGTTTTTCTTACGGTTTATTTCCATTGCATAAACTTGAGCACATTCCAGAAGAGCAGAATAGACACGAACAGTCGGATAGTGGAAGTGGAAACCAGAAACAAGAACAAAATATGCAACAAGAATTAATCAAATCCAACATCTTAATCAACAGACAGGCAGGGTAATCAACTAGAAACTGCTGGGATGTGTATGGCAAAGTAATGGCACACACCTTGAACACAATTTGACAAAAAAAATTCTGACTCCAAGTTTGAACATTACAAGACTGAATTCTAAAAACGGTTCACACAAAAATACAACAAGAAAGGCACTAGGCATTATGTTATAGGGGAAGCAGCAACAAACAGCAGGATCACATAGGTGATGGAGACAATAGTGAGGTGTTAGGAAGGTGGATCAGACTGTTAAAGGCCATCTATCTACCCTGGAGGCAGGAAACAAAATCTTACTATAAATTCTAGTCTTACGGTCTATCGAATCTGCAAACACCTCTCCATAGATCATCCAATAAGGCATGTAGAAGATATTGCGAGCTAAGCGCCATGTGGGCTCCTCGTCTGGGTGGAGGATAGCCTGCCGTGCCACACCGAAACTCATCAGGACCACCAACATGATCACCACAAAGTACAGCATGTCAATCATCTGCAAAGCAGGTGGCAGCTTATTGAAGTCAAGAGTCCATACAGTTAATAATCAAGTGTACAAGATCTAAAGCTGTAATAGATTGAATAAAATAAATTGCATTACCATTTTCCCAATCATCATGACGTAGGGTCCTAGGTACTTGTTGACTCCAAATATGTCCAGTACGCGGATATACCAGAAGATAATGTCCACGCAGTAGATCACACGGCCATAGCCCATGTAGGGTTCACTTTGCAGCCTGAGTAGGAGGCCAAGCAAGAAGGTCGAGATGGCCACCAGGTCTGTAATGTTCCAGTACTCTTCCAACCACACGTTTATCTTTTGCTTAAGCTTGCCTGGTTCTGACATCAAAATCTGGAGGAGATAGTACCAGATACAGGCTACAAGCTGATTCTTTGTTATAGGGTTTGGGTTGATTGCACTGTTTTTGAATCTATTTCTAGAGATGTGGCTGCAGTGGGGTTTTAAGGAGAGATTTACATCTTTACCTGTCTAACTTTCTCCAACCCCAAAGTGATGATGTATGAAATAACGATCCACTCTTGTAAGGATGGCCAACGCTCCATCTTCACCAGTACTATGTAATTGTACAGCATGAGATAGCCAAGGTAGGAAATCTGTGCAATGCAAACCGATTTTACATTTCAATATGGTTTCAAAATAATATAGTAAAAATATTCTACTCAATCCTTCCAGAGGTATTTCCTGCATATGGCCCAAGATACTGGGATAGAGTGCCCTAAATAAGACTCGCATTTTTTGAAAATGGATGGATGGATTCGTTTTTTACTCACAGTATTGAACCAAAATTTGGTGAAAGGGGCATTGTAGAACTCATAGATCTTCGTTCCAATAGGAATCCGTCTCATTTTCTTATTACCTTCCTCCTCATCTCCTTTCTTAGAGGCAGTGTCTGCATTGGCATCCTAAATGTACATGAGGTGGTTTTACAACAGTCAGAATTCATAGAAACAGCATCCTCTCGAAAATCTAAATCGCCAAATCATCCTGGATTTGTTTCAAACAGACCAAACATAAGATTAAGAAGCCGTTTGATGCCGCATTAACCTCTGCACTAGAATTCGCGTACTGTTTTTCCCCACAGGACAAACCATGAATACTGCGTTTTTATGGACTGTGAAATAATAGAGTATCTGCAGACTACATATGGTTTCTATTAGTTATTCCTTCCACTTTCTGTCTACATCATGTGTTGATGTGTCACTCAAGACCTGTGTTTACAGATGGATTAAGCTCATATTATGTCTGGTCAAAAGCTTTCCCTTATGTACACTACACTGATCAAAGGAGTTGTGCAGTTTAAATAGAATGAGTGGTGCAGTTTTTACCCGGACAGACTTATCATTGTCCTTGGTCTTCCTGTCTTCACTATCTGCAGTGACTTGAAGAGACACATCATCACCCAGACGGAAATCCAACAGCAGAATAAAAGGTGGGAAAATGAGGCTGAGAATAACCTGAAATTTTGCAGAAACCAAAGAAAAAGGCATATCACAATCAAGAAACAAATTATCTAGACATTTGTATGGGAAAAAAACAAGACATAAATATTCTGAAAGATTTTCATTTGTTGCAGTATATGTAACACGTAATGCAACAATAGGACTTCCTGCTCCAATTTAAGATCAACTTAATTAAAGGGACTCCAGGAAATCTCAAAAGAAATGGCCTCACCTTCAGACCTGGGTTTTTACCCATCCTCAGGCTGCCCATCCACATGTCAGTGAGGAGCATCTGGCTACAGGTGTGGGCTATGAAGTCTCTGTGCTTGGCAGCCACAGCCAACTTCAAACAGGTAGAGTTGCTCCAATTCTTTAACTCGTAAGTCAACAGTTTCATGGCTAGCTGCTCATCATGTTTGTAGGACTGATCCAGCAACTCATAGGCCAAGGTTCCAAACTCCCTAAAATTACCAGAAGCGTAATTTTACAGTGTAGAAATCTTTGCCATATTTAAGTAATAAAACCAATTGTTTTGATTTAACACTGTAAAACACTTTTAACTTAGTAACATTTTAGCATTTCGCCGTTCCCCCTCATAGGTACCTGTATATTAGTGAACCAGACTTAAAAGGGATTTAACATCCACTTACTTAGAGTTGTTATCGAGATCCTGGGATATGTCATCCACCATCTCACTCTGAGACGACTCATGAGCCATGGCTTTGAGGAGCTTACAGGCCACCAGAGCTTTAGCCATACCCTCCTCGCCCCTCTGCCACAGGAACAGAGCCATCTTCTGCCTTTTCATCAGCACTGCCCAGATCATCAGCTCGTGGAATGGATAATGGAAGCGGCTAACCTCTGGGTCATCCACATCAATGTCCTCCTCTTCTTCTTTCTTCTTCTTTTGCTTCTTCTTGCCTTTTGGCCTTGGCTCGTCATCCTAATGAGGTGAACAGGTTATTTATATTAATGGAGATATTGGGTGATCTTTCTTGGAATTTAATTTAAAGAAGTTTAAATATTTGATGTGTACCTCCATTCCAAGCAGCTTTAGGGCTTTAGGCTGGAAATAAAGGGACGTAAGATTACTAAGACTCTTTGTGTGTACTTCAAACATTTAGTAATTTGATTAATCTTTATGTTTTACCCTCTTTAGTCCATAAAGATTGTTATAAAGTGCTCGGAAGTTTTTCCTTGTGTAGTTACAGCGATAGGCTCCCCCCATCAGGTACTCCACCACCAGTCCAATGTCGATCAATGTGATTTGGTAATCTGGTGGGAGATTCCCCTGAAATCAGAATAAGTAAAATGTATTTCTCATGCATAAAATTGCATAAAATTATATTTTTATATATTCTTTAGAAAACGTCAGAAGTGAAGTTGGATTAACCAGAATCCAATAGTCAGACAGCTTTACCTTTTTAACATCTCTTACGACAATATGTAGAGTGTTGGCAGGACCAAGTTTCTGATAAACACAAAACAACACAGATTGCATATGATTGAGTAATAGAATGATGAATAATAATAAATAATATGACAGCAGGTTCTGTCTTTTTTCTGTGGATTAATAAATTGCTCTCATGCTCTATTGTACATGCTTTGTGATAAGCTCCAAAATGATAATGGTTACAGGGCTTACAGTGTTGTATAACTCCTCTAATCGAGGAATGGTTAGAAAATGGTGAATGTTTACACCATTTTCTAGCAGGAGCTTGACAAAATCCACTCTGTCCAGAACCAAAGCGTCAATCATGGCTTGCTCGAGGGAGTTCACCTGAAGAGGGCGACAGCGAGCGAGAAGTTAGGAAGAATGCTAAGGTTGCTGAAATACTAAATTTAAAGACGGGTAGACTACTTCATATATATATATATATATATATATATATATATATATATATATATATATATACGCTACATTCATTCATTAACAAGTTGTGAATGTAGGAAAAGGTGGACTATAAACCGTGTCTCACTTAACTTGTACCAGTGTTTACTACAGACTGTGTGCCACAAAAGAATGATATGGAAGCTACAAGGGTGGCATAATTTGATTCCTAAACAACTGATTCTTATGAGCCACATCTGTTGAGGGAATCCAAAACCTACAACACAAACACTAAAGTCTAATTTACAATCTAGTGACTCTTATGAGCTGGTTCTTTTAATTAACTGGTATCAAAGACTCTAACACTCTGGAGTTGCTAGATACAATCTTTATAAATCTTTTACGCAAGTTTTTAGGAACCACTTTAGGAATACCAGTAACACTTCATATATAAATGAATGGTGAATTGAAATGAGATGTATTATATGAGAAACATAATACATTTAGGGAAAATCTTAGGAAAAGAGTCACACTGTCTTACCCAGTTCAGTAATTCTATCTTTCTAGGGTCAGTTTCCTCTGGTTGTTCTGGTTTGGCTTTGCCTCCTTTGCCTTTTTTTCCTCTAGCCTTTCCTTTGTTACGTTGAGTGGCTCCCTTCTGCTTTTCATGAGATGGTGCTGCGCTGGTGGAGATGGCAGCAAGGGCGCTTGCAGGCTTTGAAAACAAACAGTTTGACTTATGAACGTCTCTGTGAAATAGATATTTTCTTATTTCTTGGATATAGTTTATTTCACATACTGGTAGATTGTGTCCATACACAAAGATTTGGTTGCGTGCTATATCCACTCTATTCCAAGCCAGAGCCAAGCTCAGCTGATCTGGAGCTGATGCATTTGTTCCTGAATTACAACGAACACACATTATAGTTCATTTCTAACCATGACCGAATCTGTGGTATTTCAGAAGGCCTGTGTATTCATGATACCTTTCAGTAGCGCAGTGAGGATAGCCATTTCAATGTCATCTTGTCCCTCAGCACCCATTCGAAACACTGTTATCTACACATACCAAGTTAGACAGGGCAGCACAGTTTTAATATATATACATTTATTTTGGATGAGGATGATGAAAGAGTTACTGTGGTGGAAGTGAATGGAAAATGTGTTTTTAGGATGAATGCTTTGCTTAATTTTATAAGCATTAGCAAAACACTCTTATTCACACTCTGCATAACTAGCTTATTTCCCTCTCAAATTACGTAATACTGCTTTCCTTGTTTAGGATGTCTGGTATCAAATGCAATTACCTTTGCAGTTGCAGTCACATGTACGTTAATCTTAAATGTAATCACGTTGAAATGTAGTTTGGCCCTGTTTTAAGACATTCCTGTGTGTTAGCATGCATTGCTAATGAGAGACTTATGGTGGAGTATGTGTTTTTAGATTAGTACCTCATGGCTGCAAAGGGAGGGGTGATATATTAAATTGAACTCTTTATACTGTTTTGAGAATGAATGCTAGTTCATTTCCTGTTTAATATCTTGGTTTAAGTAAACCACATGGACACAGATGGATTAGGGAAGCACTAGCATGCTTACATTCGTAATAGCATCTATTAGGCTATCAATTCATGTTTAATAGTAGGCTTGAAAGTTGTACATTTGTCCATATAATGGAAATGCTTATGTATGTATGTGGACATTTGAGCTCTTAACATACATTAGCATTGGCATTTAATGTATAAAAAACTGTTGTGGAAGGCCATGACCCTATCTAATGCCAGACAAGGAGATGTTCAGTGTGGATTAGAGAGAAATGGATCCACACTCTCTCCCCCCATCAGCTCATATTCAGGAACAGGGTGAATGGACATAGCGGGTCGGCTAGAACAGGTGGCACTACACTGATCCTAGTCCAGATGTGTAGAGCAACAGATTATCTCCTGCCCAGTATTACTAAATACTAAACACATCACTTAGCCTCAGTTAAAGCTGCACGGGCACACAAATATTACCATTAACCAAGCTTCTAGAGTGCACTGGGTCATTCTATAGGTGATATAGTTTAAAGGCAAGTATTTAGTGATTGTGAAGCAAGTTCTAACATATGAAGTCTGAAAGCACTTGTTAATCACATGGTCTTATATGTAAAGCAAAAAAACTAGTCGCTCCTGATATGAAAGGATGTGATGCGATCAGATGTTTTGTACTGGTTAATACAACTAGGGAGAAAATGCAGATGGATATTTGAAAGAGACACATGAACAAAGACACATGACAAAATGAATAATGAATGGAATGTTTATTGATGAAAGGTTGTACAAAGAGTAAAAAAAAATTCATAAAACATTTTATTCTTAGTTGTTGTTGTGTATTATGTATGTTATTATGTTGTTTAAAATATATATTTGAATACATTGAAAACCAGTCCTGGTTTTTGCTTGTCTTAGCTGGTCTCCCAGCCTGGTCAAGTTGCTCTTAAGCTGGTCTCCAAGCTGAAAAGTATCCAAAGCCAATCTAAAATGAGAAGACCTGACCAGAATGAAGAGTCCCACTAAGACTATCTTAGGTTGGTTTGAGCAGAGAGTGGGTTTGTGTCGATGGATGTTGATCTACATCTGTTGCATGATCTTACATTACTGTAGATACTTACCAACTCCCTCTTCTTCATGCATTCAATAACCATGAGCAGAATTTGCCCTGACTGCATTTTGTTGTAGTTAAAGGTTTTCTGGATGGTGACCAGCAGTTGCTCTTTTGCGTCCTCGTTTACCAGTCTAAAAAATACAATTTAGTTGTCATTCTATTAAAGATGGGTCAATACTAGAAATGTATGGGATAATGTGCATCTGGCTAGTCATTTCTAGACATAAACCCCTACATAGGCATCTGGATCCCTTCAGGGTGAAGCAAAAGGTTCAACTAAAATTAATTAATTAATTATTTCTCAGTTAATTCGATGTTTCAACATTTGAACAAAGAATGTTGTGATGGATAATTTAGAATGAAGCATTCTAGAGATCTGTGTAACAATGAATATTAATACTCACCCTTCAACCTCAGAATATTTGTGGGCGAAGGAAATAATGTCAGAGGCTCGACCACTGCCATCACAAACCACTACAGGCACTGGCGGTTCCTCACGCAGGCTTTCCAGGACAATCGAGATCACATTGGGACCCCCCTCCACAATCAGACATACCACCGGTACACCCTGGCCCAGTCCTAACATGCATGTACAGAAAAAAAAGCAATTCACTTACCTACATGTTTTGAATTGGTACAGGGATTGTGCACATATCAATATATTACTATTACATTAGCCTGAATGTCTGAACCTTTTAGGTGTTTTGCACTGTAAATCTTATTTTCAATTACTCAAAATGCATGCACATTAAAAATGTAAAAAGCCCTTTTGTAAATAACAAAAGGAGAGGTATTTAAAAGTCAGAGAACTGGGGAGTACAATCATTTTAATTTGACTCTCCCGGGTCTGATCCCAGATGACGATGTGAGTGGTGACAGCTGAGCCTCCCTTTGCTGTCCCTGCCTTATCACGAGCTCCAGGCATAGGATGACAAAGGGAAACCCACAGGTCACAGACACCAAAGCCTTGATCAAATCTAGAATGGCAAGAGCATATCTCCACTGGTCCCTGACCCCATGGACTCCATTACGGATAATCAGGATGTATCTCACATCATTCAAACCCTTAGCATGCTTTCAAATATGCCCTCTTAGGATCAGAGGTACATTAGACCTAAATCAGATAAGATTTGCTGATGCTACCGCACTTACGCGTGTTAATCTTCTGAAGGGAGATGTGCTTCTCCAACTGCCTGCGTAGTTTGACTTCTGCCCCGTATTTCCCACATGTGCCGTTATCAGATAGTATGAAGTGCGAGTGGCTGTTGTTGAGAACGGCAAGTTTGCTCAGAGGATTGGAGATGGCTTGGTATGGTTTGTTCACCTGAAGAGGAACATACCAATGCAGATGTCAGTGACAGACAAGTATGAAGCTTCAACTGTTAGATAATGTAGCATAAGTTCATGAGCACCATCGTGTTTTGTATTATACACCGATAGTTCCTGCTTACATCTTTTCCGATTAGATCCTCTTTGCTCTCCAGGATTCCCCATGGAGCGATGCCTATAGCACACACCTTCCCTCGGGATTTAGAGGAGTGATCCTTCAAAGCATCTCCAACGTGCCGGATCACGCCTACATTATGAACGTAATATAAAACAGAATAGGAAACCTTATTAATTATATCTGATAACAAACCAAATTGAATATGGATCGTGAACCATGTGGATTGGAATTATACTTGTTGACCTGGGTCCTGGAGGACCACTGTCTTGCCTCTACCTTTTCTAGTAATCCTGAAGCTTTTGAGCTGATTTTTTTTTTTTCTTAGAAATGTTTGAGTGGAGATGGAGCTAAACTTTGCAGGACAGTGGCCCTTCAGGACCGGAGCTGCCCATCCCTGTTGTACTCAAAAAAACACCTACCAGTGCTGACTCCACCAGTGAAGATCCATGCTCCGGTGGTCACGGCAGCCTTGATCAGGCCTTTCCCAAAAACTTGCTTGAGTTTGGGCTGCAGGTCAAAGTTTTGAAGGCCACCATGAACTGATATAAGCAGCGTGGGCAACTCCAGTTGCCATTCCTTGACCATGAGATGCAGCAGGCTGTCCGGCTTAGTATCATATGACACCCGAATATACTGTAAGAGACATTGAATTATAAGTTTAATGTCAGATTTAACTTGATTTGTTCTTTGTTCCTGACTACACGAACTATGCTAACAATTATTGGATTAATTAGACTTCAAATCTCGAGAGGGAATTAATGGAGAATTTCGCCTACAGGTGGTTATCAAATCAAACTCAACCCATAATGTTCAAAATACCATGGCTTTGTTGATAAATCCACCTCCTTGAAATTCGATGGTACCATAGGCGTCTGTGGGGACGGTCTGGGTATGTCTGACCACCGACCATTTCTCCTGAGGAGGGTCCACTTGGACAAGCTTGTTCTCTTCGGAGGGCTTGTTGGTGGCCGTGTGCTGAGTCACTAGATAACCACAGGCGCACCTGAGGAAAATCACAGCAGAAGTTATGATAGAGGTTTGTTTTATTGCATGCAACAGGATGTTGCTTACGTAACTCAATTAGCTGACATTTCATCATGAAGATAATTTGGTTTGAGGGTACTTCCTGTTTTTCTGTGCACGTAGACCACCTATCAGGGCTGTGTCTAAACTGCAGTCAATGTTCAATGGGTACATGCATCAGTGCACACCCTAGCATCCCTCCACCGACAGGAAGTGTGGTGGACTGAACTACACTGCCCCCCTCACATCCAGCCTTGAGACATGCCCACACAGTGATCTGTGAAAGGGCTTATGATGTCACACATCACCCCTCATTACATAAGAGTCTAAAAAGCCTCAAAACAGAATGAGTCATAGAGGTATTTTGTTTGGCACAATGGTGTCATTATATGTAGTTACGTGTTCTTTCGAAATTGTTCAAAATAGGAAAGCTCACCGCGTTGGGTCCTTGGCTGGAAATATGTGGATACATTCTCTTTTGTAAAAGGTTTTCTCAATCCAAACTTTCTGGCCCTAAGAAACAGACAAGAAAAGATAGTGAATAAGCCATCAAATAAGACGCAGAAAGGTAAAAATAAGTCAGAAGAAAGTTCACAATTTAAATAAATTCAAATGATTAAAATAAAATAGTAGCTTTGTTATACAAGCACAAACCTATATTAATATATCTATAACATCAAATACAGCAAGAACTGCTTTTAGTGCCTTGAGTTTGCCCAGAGTGAATAGAGCAAATCCTCTTTGCAATGATAATCCTTACTAAAGTATGAGTGGAACATTATGCACAAGCCGTAGATACACAGAACACATGGGATAGAAAATATGTAGATATCTAAAGTGATTAACTATGGAGACCTCTGGTGAAATGCATTTGTTCACCATTACCAGTGATAAGTGTGCTTTTAGGAATACACTAGTACAAAGATAATGCTGGTCTTTTACAGTTCCCATAGTCAGCTGCTAAAACGGCAAAACAACGAACTGTTGCTTCAAGATGTGTAGATATGTGTTGAATGCAAGAAGAGTCATTGACTAGATCCGGGCTGTAGCCCGTTTTGCAAATTATTAGTGCATAGCAAATTAGAGTGCACACTCTGCTCCAGACCATTTGTCTCTTTTTTTCTGTTCTGAGAAAGTGCCATGGAAACCCACCAACATTTTTAGCTTTCGAAAAAGATTCTGTCGTGCCAGCTTTGTGCTCCAACACTGGCCGAAAATAACCTTTGGTTCAAAGCAATATCTGTCTGGGCTTTTGTTGGTTCAGCCCTAATTAAGACGAAAGCTTCTGAGGCAAATCTCCCTCGAAAAATCAGTCAGAGAACATTAGAAATAAGAAAGACAGAACACATTAGAAACCTACAAAACCATGGCTGTCCATTGCACAATTATAAATATAAATCAATAAATTCATAGTTTATAAAGTTCACCAATATCATTATTTTTTTTTTAATCACACATTGTTTAGCAAAGATAACGTTTTATTGGAAACTGCTAATTGTTCATCAAGAGAAACAATATATATATATTAAATCATTCCCAATATTACGAACTCAACCCAATCCTGATCATTCCTACCCCATCATCACATCAGTAGACCACAGATCCCTGGGTTCCTTCTGGTCACCCAGTGTTAGCTAGCCAGGTTCCTACCTGTAGAGCCTCTAATCGACATTAAGAAGGTGCCAAAGAGAAACTTTCGGCATTAGCGATCCCTCCTGGAGCTCTGCTGGCGAGGGGTGCTCTTTCCCAGAGCGCCGGTGCCCAATGAATCCCACAGGACATGAAACTTCATCACTTTATGAGGGGCTGTTCATATGATGAGCATGTGAGCAGGCTCTTTGTTCGGGGCACGTCCCATGACTCCAGTTCAAGGTAATCCTTTTGGGAGTCCCATGACCCCTCTCTCCTTGCCCACAGGGTATTTTCATCCCTCGCTGGAGCAAAGCACAACAAATCTACTTTGATAGCTTCACAATACCCGTGAAATGCATTTCTTAAGCTCAGAAAACCTTGAGAGACTTATTTCCTACCACAAAAAAACGTCTCGCAAGTTGATGTAGACAGTTAGGTTTGTATCTAGAAACGGACAGGAATGGGAACTAATCAAAGCGTTTTATTTGAAAGTGTCACCCTCTTCCGACCACTTTGATTTCAAGCCCAATTTGCATAATTGAGAGAATTGGGCACAGGCATTCTTTTGAAAAGAGGCCTAGTTAAGACATGACAGGACTCCATTTGGGGGTAAGGTCATCGAATACTAGTTGTTGTTAATCTCTATTTTCACCAACTGTGTTGTGTGG
The DNA here is from genome assembly GCF_003368295.1 of Carassius auratus. Taxonomy (NCBI): domain Eukaryota; kingdom Metazoa; phylum Chordata; class Actinopteri; order Cypriniformes; family Cyprinidae; genus Carassius; species Carassius auratus. Next base: position 13,520,378 of record NC_039267.1, read on the forward strand.
GGGGGGGGGGCAGTTCTGACGGACATACAATCACATCTAAGAATTGGTAACATTAATGATTTCTATTAGTCTTTTACACAAAAGAAGAGCAGTCTTTAAGTAAGGAACTTTACTCAGTAGATGGTGTTTATCAGTTGATTCAAGAAGTTACATTTCTGAAGACATTCACAACTCATTTTGAGAGTAAATAGTAAAAAAGTAAACACTCAGTAAATCAGTCCAAGCTGGTGTTTGCTTGGGTCTATTATCATGACCAGCTTTAAAATGCCCTCAAAACAGACCAGACTGACTCATTTGGCATTAGGCATGGAACCTAAAACCACATTGGTTTAAAATCTATTAAACAGCAGGGCTGCTTGGTCAACCCCTGAAAACATGGGGAGATTCCACCCAAAATAAAGATGTCCATTTTGCCCTTGTTGGGTCAAATTGAAATGGTGAGATCATTGGTTTAAAGTCTACTTTTCAATGGGTTCTTTCCTCAACCATCTCAGTCTTTCAGCAGTTCAGTGCTGTCGTCAAAACGCATGTGGACAACTGGTAATTAAAGCTCTTGAAGACAAAGGGCTCTTGCCACGGCAGTAGTTCAGCCAGTGTGACGCACGTAATTCGGCTAGTTTAAACTCATTACCCACAGCAATTAAAACTCAAATCCGCTAAGAGCTCATCAGCTTTGTTCAGAAAATGCACAAAAGCTCTCTAGGAGGAGAAATCAGATTTTCTTGCTTAAATTAACAAGGCCAATAGCAAACCTGGCAACAATCAACACTATTGAGTCTTTCCACATCGTCAGACATCTTGCATGTTGTTGCTCAACTAAAAAGCTATTTGTTCATAAAGAGGACTGCAGCTGCGATTTGTGAACAATGAAAGGTGGAAATCGGATTAAATGTTTATGCAAATCTTTCCCCCAGTTTTTGTACAAGTCTGCAATTTCACATTTTAAAAGCAAAACCCTCAAAGATGCAGTAATTACAATAAATACATACTGAAATTTAGATATGGCATTGTCTGTTCATACACTGCATGAATTGTATGAGCCTCTCCAAAACTAGAAACTGAAGATCACATGAGAGGGCAACAGTCCGGTGACCCATTCCTTTGAACTAATGAGCAGTGTGAGATTTGATTTGTGCGCACAGTTCAAGCCACATCCTTGTATAAACACAATGTATATATATATATATATATATATATTATACAGTACAGACCAAAAGTTTGGAAACATTACTATTTTTAACGTTTTTGAAAGAAGTTTCTTCTGCTCATCAAGCCTGCATTTATTTGATCAAAAATGCAGAAAAAAACAGTAATATTGTGAAATATTATTACAACTTAAAAAAATAGTTTTCTATTTGAATATACTTTAAAAAATAATTTATTCCTGTGATGCAAAGCTGAATTTTCAGCATCATTACTCCAGCCTTCAGTGTCACATGTAACATCCAGTCTATCGCGTGATCATTTAGAAATCATTCTAATATTCTGATTTATTATGAGTGTTGGAAACAGTTCTGCTGTCTAATATATTTGATGAATAAAAGGTTAAAAAGAACTGCACTTATTCAAAATAAAAGAAATCTAATAATTAGACCCCAAATTACAGACCAGTAATGTATATTGTTATTACAAAATATTTATATTTTAAAAACACAGATTCTTTTTTTTCTTTTTAGTATCCTAAAAAAAAAAAAAGTATCACATGTTCTGAAAAAATATTAAGCAGCAGAACTGTTTCCAACTTTGATAATGAATCAATATATTAGAATGATTTCTAAAGGATCATGTGATAATGATCCTAAAAATTTTTTTAAAACAATTATTTTAAATTGTAATAATATATCACAATATTAAAAATGTTTCTGTATTTTTGATCAATTAAATGCAGGCTTGATGAGCAGAAGAAACTTTTTTCAAAAACAATAAAAATAGTATGTTTCCAAATATGTTTTTGGTCTGTACTGTATATATATTGTTAAAATCTAATTATCTATTTATCTATCTAATCAGCTCTTTCTTTCTGTCTGACTATCTATATGTATCTATAATAAACAACTAGCAAGAGAAGGAAAAATCTTAATACATATCTTACTTGCAAAAAAAATGGATAGTTTTTAAGTTTTATAGAGGTTATACCAGTTCTGGAGACAAAAGGCATGTGGATCTCTGGGTAAGTTTAACGTATTTAACCTTTTTAAAACAGTGCTTTCCCCTTCTTACTCTGCCTCTAAAAAGACTCATTGTCTCTGTGGGTTTGAAAATCCAGTTAGCCATCATCACATGAGACCAACATGTCACTAATTAGCCTTGAGAGCACTTAGTCATAAGACACATTTTTTAGACAACTATGTTTGTGCGAGTGTTTTTGTCTGTTTTTGAGAGAGGGAGAAGGGGCATAGACTGAAAGAGAAATGACTGTAAATTTTGGGGGATGCATGCAAACGTCAAAGGAAGTGTTTTAGTAACAGTCATATCCTTCTTTCCTCATTTACTCAGAATGGACAATCATCCCTCGAAATTTAGTTTGCACGTCTATTTGCATGTGCAGTCATCTTTTTCAATAAAAACCCCGTTTTACTGTACAGAAAATAATTATGGCCTTACTTATGATTACATTTATTCACTGAACACTGATTTCTAAGGTTTGTAAATCTTCTTCAGAATTGGATTTATGCATTCAGACCTGTTTACCCACTACTGGAAGATACTGAGTAAACTAACTTGCTTTGACAATTCCTACATGTATTACATCAGAAAGTGCGACATTCAACATGGGCGAGAGTTAGTGTAAAGATATATTTGATTCCTTGGGCAGTTCTGAAAGCTATATTTTCAGTCTTAATCACATGAAAGCAAACATTTAGAAAGTAGGGAAGTAAAGTGCTTAATCTTGCCCAGCTGCTGGTGCTCATATACTGGGCATATTGGGGATTAGAGGCAGCGGAGGAGCATCAAACCACAGAGGTGCTGCTCATTCTGCTGCTTGGGCTGGAACTGCCCTTTTGCTTTCACTTGTGATTAGGAGTTGGATTAGTAAGAGATTTATATTCAAAGATGCAAATCTGTTTTATATAATTCATCTCTAACTTCATGTTTTGCAACATTGTATGAAGTAAAATTTGTTTTTCCAATTCTTAGCAGTGGCCGTTGTTAAAGCTACAACTGTAAAGATAATCAGCAAGTTCTAAAGAGGGAAGAAATGTATTTTTCACATTATCCCTTTCCAAAAACTTCAACAAAGTTGTAAGTATAAGTGGAAAATGCAATGTGAGCTACTATATGTGATCCTGGACGACAAAACCAGTCTTAAGTGTCAATTTTTTGAAATTGAGATTTATACATCAAATGAAATCTGAATAAATAAGCGTCCCAATGATGTATGGTTTGTTAGATAAGGACAATATTTGGCCGAAATACAGCTATGTATCCTACGAGATACAGAAAATGTTGAATCTGAGGGTGCAAAAAATAAATAAAAGTAAATAAATAAATTGAGAAAATCGCATTTAAATCGGTCTAAATGAAGTCCTAAGCAATGCATATTACTAATCAAAAATTAAGTTTTGGTATATATATATTTAAATACGGCAGATTTTTTTTTATTTTTACATGATCTTTACATAATATCCTAATGATTTTTGGCATAAAATAAAACTTCGGAATTTTGCTAGAACTATACCCATACTACTTATGACTGGTTTTGTGGTCTAAGATAACCTATTATATTATATTATATTATTATTATATTATATTTGAGTGAAGCCTTTGAAACTATTGACCATGACATCTTCTTGAATTGACTCAAATGTGTAGTAGGGGTTCAAGGCATGGCATTACAGTGGTTCACCTCTTATTAAAGGGTAGGAATTTTTCTGTAAATATTGGGTCATTCACCTCACCTTCTGCGCGCATCCCTTATGGTGTTCCTCAGGGTTCTATTCTTGGCCCTTTATTGTTCTCGCTCTACATGCTTTCCCTCGGCTCCATTCTCCAGAAATATAATATTAACTATTTTTGCTATGCCGATGACCTCCAACTTTACCTTCCAATCAAACTTGAAAATGACTCGTCTTTGCAACTTTCTTCTCTCAACTAAACACTGACAAAACTGAGGTGATTCTGCTAGGCCCCGCTGCACTCAGAACTAATTTTACAAGTAGGTTAGGTTCCCTTAGTGTTAACTTGCACCACCATGTAAAAACATCTAGGGGTCCATTTCGATTCATTACTACAATTTGACAAACATGTAAACATGGTTGTAAGGAGTAGCTTCTTCCACCTCAGATCTGTTGCGAAAGTAAAACATTTTCTCTCTCGAAAAGATCTTGAAATTGTCACCCATGCACTAATCTCTTCCAGGCTGGAGTAACTCTCTGTACTGTATGTCAGCCTGGAACAGTTTACCCCTCATTATCAGGGCCTCTCCATCACACTGTGTTTTTAAATCAAACTTAAAGACTCATTTTTACACCCTAATTTTTACACCCTTGCATTTGAGTTATACTGTGTACGGTACTGATTTATGTTTTAGTATATATATATATATATATATATAAACATTTTGATTTAATTGTTTCCCCCTTTTTTGATCTCTGTTGCTTCTTAAGTAACCTTATTGTAAAGTACTTTGAATAAATGATAGTTGTGTCTATATAAACTGACTTGAGTATTATATTACATTATTTCTAAAATATAATTGTTGGTTGCACTTTATTTTACAGTACGTGTACTAACATGTACTTATAGTGTACTTACAGTGTATTTATCTAAGAAAATTCTGGTGATACAAGGTAACTACATGGGGTAGGGTTAGGTTTAGGTGTAGGTTCAGGGTTAGTACCTAGTTATTACATAGTTATTGTAATTACTATAATAAGTACATAGTATGTAGATGAGGAACAGGACTGTAAAATAAAGTGCTACCATATATTTAGTGTCGGTAGTAACTAGTTACAACTTAGTAATTAAATTACAATTACTTATGAAAATGCTAATGATTACAAAAGTAGTTACATCTGAATATTTTTTACACACACACACTGTTCTAAAATATGAGACACCAGTGTTTCAGAAGCTTATAGGACACAGAATATATTCAATCACCTCTTGATCACAAAATCAAATCCAGGGTAACAGCCTAGTAACAGACACTCTTACCTTCTGAGACCCTGATGTTGTGCGTTTGATGGAGGCCCGTTTGATGGAGCCACTGGCTCTTCTACCGCTCCGCTCCATGTGTCCCGTTCACAGATTCATGATCGTGTTGGACCCTCTAAAACCCTCTTTTGCTTGGTCTCTAAAGTCCCTGCACTATCAGCACTCAAACTCATCTCCCGATGTTCATTCTTTGGGTTCCCCTGCCCTTAACTGAAGATAGAAAGAAACAGATGAGGATAAAACATCTCTCGATGACACGCTTGACACATAGACCCCGTTTCCTCCAACTGACAGCCTGTAATCAGGATTAATGCAGCCAGCTCTTGGAAGCTTGCGACTTTAATGGGGTAGAGATTTAATAAATGGTTATTGAAGGTAAATCTACTTTGGAACACTGTGGGCCAAAAAGGTTTTGAAAACATGCAAACTTCACGAGGATGTTTCTCCTGGACTTTGAAGACTTGAGTTACAATAAGAAAACAGGCAGGCCTAGAAACTAACCACGATATGCCTGACTTACTTTGGTGAAGTTTGAAAAGAAAGTATGTGAAGACTGACGGTTTTGCAAACCATAATATTTACCTCACGGTGATTTTATTCCAAACATGCTGATATCCTTTTTTGTTAAAGGTAAGCGAACCATCTAAATAGTCAAACGAGCAGGGAACATCACTCTGCAACCAAGGGATTATTTTAAATGAGGATGCAAATTAAATGAATTTCTCTCATAATGCACACAGAACTAAAATAATCATTCAAATGAAAGCTGAAACAGATACGCACTTTCCAGATCTTTCAGATCAATTACACTGAGAGGAACCTTTCTGTTTTAATGTGATGTGAACATCTGAAAAGTAGAATACTGTCCTCTTGTGGTTATTGTTGTAATCGCATTTGTTCACAGTAACACTTCATCCCATTTCTCCATTTCTATACCATATCTACTAATCGCCATGCATATTACACATTTTCTAGATTACTAAAGCTTTAACATTATTATTTTTACTATTGTATTATATGTATATAATTAAAATCACACAGTAACATGCACTAAGTAAAAAGAACATTACTAGTAAATTACTAACAATCACAAAAAATTACGAATTATTAATCATTTAATTGTTTATATATAGGGTTAGGTTGTGTCATGCTGTGTATATGTGATATATATGACAACGTTTATAACATCTTGTGTTACTTTAGTATAACTGAGATTATATTTTAAATTATATTTAAATTATGTTCAATTAAAATAAAATAATTGTAATTTTAGTTAATTTAATAATTTTTGTATTTGTTTTTTATATTTATTTTGTATGTCTATATAGATTTTTATTGGGGGGTTTTCATAGTTTGATTCATTTTTTATTTGTTTTAGTTAATATTTAATTTAACATTTGTCTGTTTTTATCTAAAGTAGCAGAAAGCTTTCTGTGATGGGTAGGGTTAGGATAACAGGATAGAAAATACAGTTTGTACAGTATAAAAACCATTACCTCTATAGTGTGTCTGTGTGTGTGTGTATTTGTGTGTGTATTTGTGTGTTTAAAATGTATTATTTTTTCTTTGTGCATTCATTAATTTCCTATTTTATTTGACACATTGTCTGAAGACGTGAATATAACAAGGTCATGTCAACCCGGTGAACAAACGCGCAGCTCCTCATCTCATTATAACAAGATGAAAAGTAAAGTAATCCATGTCAAGTCAAGAAGAAGTTCAGATTTGCAACCTGTCAGTTTGTTAGAAATGAACAGTTTCTAGTGTTACATAAGAGTAGTGACCCACTGATAGCTCGGTTGTGTATTATTTATGAGGCTTTGTGCCTTCTAAAATGACAAATATCATAATTCATATAAATCAATCAATCAAAAAAAAAAAAAGAAAGGAAAATGGCCTCATGCATGAGGGGAATTAAAACAAGCCAGGACAAACACTGATTTGTTTTCAGGCTAAAATGAAAACATCTACTAATTCCCCCGACACTTTTGATTAAATGCCACAGATGAGTGCATTTGCTAATTGAATCCCTG